>NW_027254601.1:127791-257972 GCF_044704955.1 Pristiophorus japonicus
ATGCCGCCCACTCTGTGCCCCACCAGTCCTGCGACGGCGGTGCACGACTCGCTGGAGAACGCCGGGCGGCTGATCGACAAGCACCTGCTGGACGACCGCCTGTACCCAGACCTGTCCGAGCTGCTCAACGTCCCCAACTATAGTAAGGACACAGAAATAGGAGCAGGAGTAGACCATTCGGCCCCTCGAGCCTGCTCCACCATTTAATACCATCATGGCTGATCCGATCATGGACTCAGCTCCACTTCCCCGCCCGCTCCCCATAACCCCTTAACCCCTATCGGTTAAGAAACTGTCTATTTCTGTCTTAAATTTATTCAATGTCCCAGCTTCCACAGCTCTCTGAGGCAGGGAATTCCAGATTTACAACCCTCTGAGAGAAGAAATTCCTCCTCATCTCAGTTTTAAATGGGCGGACCCTTATTCTAAGACCATGCCCCCTAGTTCTAGTCTCCCCCATCAGTGGAAACATCCTCTCTGCATCCACCTTGTCAAGCCCCCTCATAATCTTATACGTTTCAATAAGATCACCTCTCATTCTTCTGAATTCCAATGAGTAGAGGCCCAACCTCCTCAACCTTTCCTCATAAGTCAACCCCCTCATCCCCGGAATCAACCGAGTGAACCTTCTCTGAACTGCCTCCAAAGCAAGTATATCCTTTCGTAAATATGTAAACCAAAAACTGCACGCAGTACTCCAGGTGTGGCCTCACCAATACCCTGTATAACTGGAGCAAGACTTCCCTGCTTTTATACTCCATCCCCTTTGCAATAAAGGCCAAGATCCCATTGGCCTTCCTGATCACTTGCTGTACCTGCACACTATCCTTTTGTGTTTCATGCACAAGTACCCCCAGGTCCCGCTGTACTGCAGCACTTTGCAATCTTTCTCCATTTAAATAATAACTTGCTCTTTGATTTTTTTTTCTGCCAAAGTGCATGACCTCACACTTTCCCACATTATACTCCATCTGCAAGATTTGAGACATGGTTAATTAGTAATCTCATTGGTAATATGATAGAATTTCATATTGAGTTTGAGGCTGATGTGGTTAAGTCTGGACCCAGAGGTATGAGGGGCAAGTTGGCAAAGGTAGATTGGGAAATTAGATTAAACGGTATGACAGTAGATAAGCAGTGGCAAACATTTGAAGGAATAATCCATTGAGAAATAAAAACTTAGCGGGAAAAGCGATCCATCCGTGGTGGGGTTATTGGAGGGAGCAGCGTGCGGTGGCCTGACCCAGAAATCGGCGTGGTCCCGGCCTGCAAGACCATCAGCAGGCTGGGGCCTTTGGAGGGAGCAGCGTGTGTTGCTGCAGGAGGGCGACGATGATTGCAGTGCGGGCAGATACAGCAGGAGCGGCGAGGGAGCGGCGAGAGACTGTACAGGGACGTGATCGGGGCCCAGAAGAGGCGAGGGCCCAGGGGCAGTACGGACCAACCCACACTGCGATATAGAAACATAGAAACAAAGAAAATAGGTGCATGAGTAGGCCATTCGGCCCTTCTAGCCTGCACCGCCATTCAATGAGTTCATGGCTGAACATTCAACTTCAGTACCCCATTCCTGCTTTCTCACCATACCCCTTGATCCCCCTAGTAGTAAGGACTTCATCTAACTCCTTTTTGAATATATTTAGTAAATTGGCCTCAACAACTTTCTGTGGTAGAGAATTCCACAGGTTCACCACTCTCTGGGTGAAGAAGTTCCTCCGCATCTCGGTCCTAAATGGCTTACCCCTTATCCTTAGACTGTGACCTCTGGTTCTGGACTTCCCCAACATTGGGAACATTCTTCCTGCATCTAACCTGTCTAACCCCGTCAGAATTTTAAATGTTTCTATGAGGTCCCCTCTCATTCTTCTGAACTCCAGTGAATACAAGCCCAGTTGATCCAGTCTTTCTTGATAGGTCAGTCCCGCCATCCCAGGAATCATTCTGGTGAACCTTCGCTGCACTCCCTCAATAGCAAGAATGTCCTTCCTCAGGTTAGGAGACCAAAACTGTACACAATACTCCAGGTGTGGCCTCACCAATGCCCTGTACAACTGTAGCAACACCTCCCTGCCCCTGTACTCAAATCCCCTCGCTATGAAGGCCAACATGCCATTTGCTTTCTTAACCGCCTGCTGCACCTGCATGCCAACCTTCAATGACTGATGTACCATGACACCAGGTCTCTTTGCACCTCCCCTTTTCCTAATCTGTCACCATTCAGATAATAGTCTGTCTCTCTGTTTTTACCACCAAAGTGGATAACCTCACATTTATCCACATTATACTTCATCTGCCATGCATTTGCCCACTCACCTAACCTATCCAAGTCGCTCTGCAGCCTCACAGCATCCTCCTCGCAGCTCACACTGCCACCCAACTTAGTGTCATCCGCAAATTTGGAGATACTACATTTAATCCCCTCATCTAAATCATTAATGTACAGCGTAAACAGCTGGGGCCCCAGCACAGAACCTTGCGGTACCCCACTAGTCACTGCCTGCCATTCTGAAAAGTACCCATTTACTCCTACTCTTTGCTTCCTGTCTGACAACCAGTTCTCAATCCACGTCAGCACACTACCCCCAATCCCATGTGCTCTAACTTTGCACATTAATCTCTTGTGTGGGACCTTGTCGAACGCCTTCTGAAAGTCCAAATATACCACATCAACTGGTTCTCCCTTATCCACTCTACTGGAAACATCCTCAAAAAATTCCAGAAGATTTGTCAAGCATGATTTCCCTTTCACAAATCCATGCTGACTTGGACCTATCATGTCACCTCTTTCCAAATGCACTGCTATGACATCCTTAATAATTGATTCCATCATTTTATCCACTACCGATGTCAGGCTGACTGGTCTATAATTCCCTGTTTTCTCTCCCTCCTTTTTTAAAAAGTGGGGTTACATTGGCTACCCTCCACTCCATAGGAACTGATCCAGAGTCAATGGAATGTTGGAAAATGACTGTCAACGCATCCACTATTTCCAAGGCCACCTCCTTAAGTACTCTGGGATGCAGTCCATCAGGCCCTGGGGATTTATCGGCCTTCAATCCCATCAATTTCCCCAACACAATTTCCCTCAGTTCCTCCTTACTAGACCCTCCGACCCCTTTTATATCCGGAAGGTTGTTTGTGTCCTCCTCAGTGAATACCGAACCAAAGTACTTGTTCAATTGGTCCGCCATTTCTTTGTTCCCCGTTATGACTTCCCCTGATTCTGACTGCAGGGGACCTACGTTTGTCTTTACTAACCTTTTTCTCTTTACATATCTATAGAAACTTTTGCAATCCGTCTTAATGTTCCCTGCAAGCTTCTTCTCGTACTCCATTTTCCCTGCCCTAATCAAACCCTTTGTCCTCCTCTGCTGAGTTCTAAATTTCTCCCAGTCCCCGGGTTCGCTGCTATTTCTGGCCAATTTGTATGCCACTTCCTTGGCTTTAATACTATCCCTGATTTCCCTTGATAGCCACGGTTGAGCCACCTTCCCTTTTTTATTTTTATGCCAGACAGGAATGTACAATTGTTGTAGTTCATCCATGCGGTCTCTAAATGTCTGCCATTGCCCATCCACAGTCAACCCCTTAAGTATCATTCGCCAATACATCCCAGCCAATTCACGCCTCATACCTTCAAAGTTAGCCTTTAAGTTCTGGACCATGGTCTCTGAATTAACTGTTTCATTCTCCATCCCAATGCAGAATTCCACCATATTATGGTCACTCTTCCCCAAGGGGCCTCGCACAACGAGATTGCTAATTAATCCTCTCTCATTACATAACACCCAGTCTCAGATGGCCTCCCCCCTAGTTGGTTCCTCGACATATTGGTCTAAAAAACCATCCCTTATGCACTCCAGAAAATCCTCCTCCGCCGTATTGCTTCCAGTTTGGTTAGCCCAATCTATGTGCATATTAAAGTCACCCATTATAACTGCTGCACCTTTATTGCACGCACCCCTAATTTCCTGTTTGATGCCCTCCCCAACATCACTACTACTGTTTGGAGGTCTGTACACAACTCCCACTAACGTTTTTTGCCCTTTGGTGTTCTGCAGCTCTACCCATATAGATTCCACATCATCCAAGCTAATGTCCTTCCTAACTATTGCATTAATCTCCTTTTTAACCAGCAATGCTACCCCACCTCCTTTTCCTTTTATTCTATCCTTCCTGAATGTTGAATACCCCTGGATGTTGAGTTCCCAGCCCTGATCATCCTGGAGCCACGTCTCCGTAATCCCAATCATATCATATTTGTTAACATCTATTTGCACAGTTAATTCATCCACCTTATTGCAGATACTCCTTGCATTAAGACACAAAGCCTTTAGGCTTGTTTTTTTAACACCCTCTGTCCTTTTAGAATTTTGCTATACAATGGGAGCACACTGGGTCTGTGCAGCAGAGCAGGTCTCCAGTGGTCCTGGTTAACCCTTGCCCCTGGACCAAGACCTCGCTCTGTCAAGCCCGTGTGGTGGCTGGTGTGTAACGGTCACCCCACGTTAAAACAATCCACACACAGGCATCTTCCACCCTTCAGGATGTAGTTCGGGATCCGGAATATCAGGTCCTTCATTGAAACACCTGTGAACTCGTCCTTTTTTTGTGTGGCAGCAAGTCATCCTCACTTCGAGGAGGTGCCTATGGTGATAAGGATAGTATTGGATTACAAGAGGCTTTTTTGTTGCAAAGAATAGTAGTAGGCTTGAGGATTGGGAGAGCTTTCGAAACCAGCAAAGGATGACCAAAAAAATTGATGAGGGAGAAACTAGAATAAGACAAGTAAACTAGCAAGAAATAGAACATCTGACTAAGAGTTTCCACAAGTTTGTAAAAAGGCACGAGAGTAGCAAAAGTGAAAGTTGGTCCAATCGAGGCTGAGACGGGTAAATTATACCGTATATGTCTTCACTGGAGAAGACATAAAAAACATACCAAAAATAGTGAATAACCAAGTGGAGAATGTAAAGTAATTAATATTAGCAGAGAAAAAGTACTGGAGAAATTAATGGGGTAAAAAGCCAACAAATCCCCTGGACCTGACGGCCTATATGCGAGGGTTTTAAGAGGTGGCTGCAGAGATTGTGGATGCGTTGGAACCAATATGTCCGTTAAGCTGCGCGGGTGGCTTTTAAATGGACAAACTGCGCGTGCATGGGACGTACACCCAAAACATTAGAGGGGAACATTGATTGGAACATAGGAACAGGAGTCGCCCATTCAGCCCCTCAAGCCTGTCCCGCCATTCAGAGAGATCACGGCTGATCTGCGATCGAACTCCATATACCTGTCTTTGGCCCATATCCCTCAGTACCTTTGGTTAACAGAAAGCTGTCAATCTCAGACTCTAAATTAACAATTGATCCAGCATCAGTTGCCGTTTGCTGAAGAGAGTTCCAAACCCCTCTCACCCCTTGTGTGCAGGTTTTTCCTAATTTCACTTTGAAAGGTCTGCCCCCTCCTCCTAGACTCCCCAACCCACGGGAATGGTGTCTCTCTATCTACCCTGTCTGTTCCCCTTTATGGGCCCAAGTTTCCACACGATAAAAAACGGGCGCCCCTCCGAACCGGTCGCCCGTTTTTCACGCCTAAAACGGCGCCGGAAAGAAAACGCGTGATTCTGGAGCGCCCTGCAGCTCCTTGTCTGTTTGGCGTGGCGCCCAGGGGGGGGGAGCCAACACTCGCGCCGATTTTGTAAGTGGGAGGGGGCGGGTACTATTTAAATTAGTTTTTTTCCTGCTGGCAAAGCTGCGCGTGCGCGTTGGAGCGTTGGCACACGCTCAGTGTGAAGGAAACATTGGCACTCGGCCATTTTTGTAGTTCTTTGTAGCTGTTTAATTTTTGAACATTTTTTAATAAAAGCACATTGCCATCAGCACCTCAGCACTGAGGCTTCTTGCAGCAGTGAGAAGGTGCAGGAAGCCTCAGAAAGTTGAGGCAGTCGTTTCCCGACGACCCCCCCTTTTGCCGACGGGAAATGGCTCCTCAATTTCTGAGGCTTCCTGCAGCCTTCTGTCCTTCCCTCCCTCCCGGCGTCTGGAACGGCTTCCTTTCCCCCCCACCCCCCCCCCCCCCCCCCCCGCGTTCGGGAACGGCTGCCTCGTTTTGTGAGGCTTCCTGCAGCATTCTCCCTGCCTGAAGCACTTTCACACAGGTAGGACGATGGTTTATTTAATCTTTTCTTTGCTTATAAATGTTTATTCAGGTTGGATTTATTTGTATAATATTTGTGGAAGTATAAATAAGGATTTATTATAGAATTTAATGACTTCCCTTTCCCCCCCCCCCCCTCCCCCCACCTCGTTCTGGACGCCTAATTTGTAACCTGCGCCTGATTTTTTAATGTGTAACAAGGTTTTTTCAGTTCTACAAAAATCTTCACTTGCTCCGTTCTAAGTTAGTTTGGAGTACGTTTTCACTGTGGAAACTTTGAAATCAGGTGTTAGTGGCCGGACACGCCCCCTTTTGAAGAAAAAATTCTGTTCCAAAGTGAAACTGTTCTAACTGACTAGAACTGCAGGAAAAAAAATGGAGAATTGCGATTTCTAAGATAGTCCGTTCTCCACCAGTTGCTCCTAAAAATCAGGCGCAAACATGTGGAAACTTGGGCCCATTATCCTGAAAACTTCCATCAGATCATCCCATAACCGTCTAAATTCCAGGGAATACCTCTCATTTGGGTAATCTCTCCTCGTCACTTAGCCTTGGAATCCGGCTATCATTCTGGTAAACTCCCTCTGAGGCCAGTGCATCCTTCCCACGGTGTTTTGATCTTGCAGAATTCCCGAGATTCCAGACCGATCCCTGAGAATCAGAAAGTCACAAATGTATCCCCGCTATTCAAGAACCGTAGGGAGAGAGAAAGTGGGGAACCAGTTAGCCTGACATCAGTCGCTGGGAAACTGCTGCAATCCATTATTAAGGGCATAGTAACAGGGCACATAGAAAATCATAATACGATTGGGCAGAGTCAACGCGGAGTATAAAAGGGCAATCGTGTTTGACAAATCTGAGGATGTCACTGACAGTCAAAATGGGGAACTAGATTGGATTTTCAGAAGGCATTTGATAAGGTGTGACACAAGAGGTTGTTACACAAGGTTAGGGCTCATGGGATTGGGGATAATATATTAGAAAGTAAGATTTCTATAGCGCCTGTCATGACCTCGGGATATCCCCAACGCTAGACAGCCAATGAAGTACTTTTGAACTGTGTGCCACTACAGAGGGAGCTTTACTCTGTATCCTCCCATGTCGGAGTTTGGGGGTCGGAGTGGAGGGTCATTGGTGGTTGGGCTGAAGGGTAGGGGTTTGGGGTTGGGTCGGGAGTTTGGGGTTGGGCTGAAGGGTCGGGAGGTTGAGGGTCGGGGGTTTGGGGTTGAGTCGGGGTTTGGAGTTTAGAGTTTGGGGTTGGGTTGGGAGGTCGGGGGTTTGGAGTTTGGGGTTGGGTTGGGAGGTCGGGAGTTTGGGGTTGGGTTGGGAGGTCGGGGGTTTGGAGTTTGGGGTTGGGTTGGGAGGTCGGGGGTTTGGGGTTGGGTCGGGAGTTTGGGGTTGGGTCGGGGGGTTGGAGTTTGGGGTTGGGTTGGGAGGTCGGGGGTTTGGAGTTTGGGTTGGGAGGTCGGGGGTTTGGAGTTTGGGGTTGGGTTGGGAGGTCGGGGGTTTGGGGTTGGGTCGGGAGTTTGGGGTTGGGTTGGAGGTCGGGGGTTTGGGGTTGGGTCGGGGGGTTGGAGTTTGGAGTTTGGGGTTGGGTCGGGGGGTTGGAGTTTGGGTTGGGTTGGGAGGTCGGGGGGTTGGAGTTTGGGGTTGGGTCGGGGGGTTGGAGTTTGGGGTTGGGTTGGGAGGTCGGGAGTTTGGGGTTGGGTTGGGAGGTCGGGGGTTTGGAGTTTGGGGTTGGGTTGGGAGGTCGGGGGTTTGGGGTTGGGTCGGGAGTTGGGGTTGGGTCGGGGGGTTGGAGTTTGGGGTTGGGTTGGGAGGTCGGGGGTTTGGAGTTTGGGGTTGGGTTGGGAGGTCGGGGGTTTGGGGTTGGGTCGGGAGTTTGGGGTTGGGTTGGGAGGTCGGGGGTTTGGGGTTGGGTTGGAGTTTGGAGTTTGGAGTTGGGTTGGGAGGTCGGGGGTTTGGGGTTGGGTTGGGAGGTCGGGGGTTTGGGGTTGGGTCGGGGGGTTGGAGTTTGGAGTTTGGGGTTGGGTCGGGGGTTGGAGTTTGGGGTTGGGTTGGGAGGTCGGGGGTTTGGGGTTGGGTCGGGGGTTTGGAGTTTGGGGTTGGGTTGGGAGGTCGGGGTTGGGGTTGGGTTGGGAGGTCGGGGTTTGGGGTTGGGTCGGGGGGTTGGAGTTTGGGGTTGGGTTGGGGGGTTGGAGTTTGGGAGTTTGGGGTTGGGTTGGGAGGTCGGGGGTTTGTGGTTGGGTCGGGGGGTTGGAGTTTGGAGTTTGGGGTTGGGTTGGGGGGTTGGAGTTTGAGTTGGGGTTGGGTTGGGAGGTCGGGGTTTGGGGTTGGGTTGGGAGGTCGGGGGTTTGGGGTTGGGTCGGGGGGTTGGAGTTTGGGGTTGGGTTGGGGGGTTGGAGTTTGGAGTTTGGGGTTGGGTTGGGAGGTCCGGGGGTTTGGGGTTGGGTCGGGGGGTTGGAGTTTGGGGTTGGGTTGGGGGGTTGGAGTTTGGGGTTGGGTTGGGGGGTTGGAGTTTGGAGTTTGGGGTTGGGTTGGGAGGTCGGGGGTTTGGGGTTGGGTCGGGGGGTTGGAGTTTGGGCTCAGTGGGTTTACTGATCCTAGTCTTTCTCTACAATTGCAGACAGTCCGTCGCTGTCGGGGATGACCGATATGGATTATCCTCTCCAAGGACCCGGCTTGCTGTCTCTACCCAACCTCCCGGAGATTAGCCCAATCCGCAGAGTCCCGCTCCCTCCGGAGCTGGTCGAGCAATTTGGCCGTATCTTTGGTGATTGCAACGAGCCTCAGCGTGTGAAGGAGCTGGGCCAGGACTGGGTGGGATTCATCCTCCCGGCTTTGCTGTGTCGTGGCAAGTGTGCAAGGGGTGGTCGCTCGCGGGGGGGGGGGGGGGGTGGGGGGGGTGGGATGGGATGGGTCGCTGTGGGGTGGGGGGGAGGGGGAACTGGTCGCTCTCGGGTGGGGGGGGGCGGTGGGGGGATGGGTTGGGTTGCTGAGGGGGGGGGTGATGGGATGGGTCACTGTGAGGTGGGGGGGGGAGGGGGGAACGGGTCGCTCTCGGAGGGGGGGTGGGGGTGGAGAACGGGTCGCTCTCGGGGGGGGGGGGCGGTGGGATGGGATGGGTTGGGTTGCTGAGGGGGGGGGTGGTGGGGGGGAGGGGGGAACGGGTTGCTCTCGGGGGGGGGGGGGGGCGGTGGGGATGGGATGGGTTGGGTTGCTGAGGGGGGGGGTGGTGGGGGGGAGGGGGAACGGGTTGCTCTCGGAGGGGGGGTGGGGGTGGAGAACGGGTCGCTCTCGGGGGGGGTGGGGATGGGATGGGTTGGGTTGCTGAGGGGGGGGGTGGTGGGGGGGGAGGGGGGAACGGGTTGCTCTCGGAGGGGGGGTGGGGGTGGAGAACGGGTCGCTCTCGGGGGGGGGGGGGGCGGTGGGGATGGGATGGGTTGGGTTGCTGAGGGGGGGGTGGGGGGAACGGGTCGCTCTCGGAGGGGGGGTGGGGGTGGAGAACGGGTCGCTCTCGGAGGGGGGGTGGGGGTGGAGAACGGGTCGCTCTCGGAGGGGGGGTGGGGGGGGAGGGGGGAACGGGTCGCTCTCGGAGGGGGGGGGGTGTGCAGCGGGTCACTGGGGTTCGGTTGCTCCACCATCCTGCAGACTCAGTGTATCTTCCTGACCTCGCGTGTGTCAGACATGCAGTGTAATTGTATGATGGGTGTTTTCCCCGAGATCGGCAAGGCCTGGCTCACCATCGACAGTGACATCTTCATGTGGAATTACGAGGACGGGTAAGTCGAGCGCTCGGCGTCGACGGGAGGGGGCGGGGGCCGTGGGGAGGGGCCCGGGGGGCCGTGACGGGAGGGGAGGGGGCAGTGACGGGAGGGGGCCGGGGGGGCGGTGACGGGAGGGGGGCGGTGACGGGAGGGGCCGGTGGGGGGTGACGGGAGGGGCGGGGGGGGTGACGGGAGGGGCCGGGGGGGGGGTGACGGGAGGGGCCGGTGGGGGGTGACGGGAGGGGGCCGGGGGGGGGGGTGACGGGAGGGGGCCGGGGGGCGGTGACGGGAGGGACCGGGGGGGGGTGACGGGAGGGGCCGGGGGGCGGTGACGGGAGGGGCCGGGGGGCGGTGACGGGAGGGGCCGGGGGGTGGTGACGGGAGGGGGGGGTGACGGGAGGGGCCGGGGGCGGTGACGGGAGAGGCCGGGGGGCGGTGACGGGAGGGGACCGGGGGGGGGGGGTGACGGGAGGGGGCCGGGGGCGGTGACGGGAGGGGGCCGGGGGGGGGGGTGACGGGAGGGGGCCGGGGGGGGGGGGTGACGGGAGGGGGCCGGGGGGCGGTGACGGGAGGGGGCCGGGGGGGGGGGTGACGGGAGGGGGGCGGTGACGGGAGGGGGCCGGGGGGGGGGGTGACGGGAGGGGGCCGGGGGGCGGTGACGGGAGGGGCCGGGGGGGCGGTGACGGGAGGGGCCGGGGGGT
Source organism: Pristiophorus japonicus (assembly GCF_044704955.1). Classification (NCBI taxonomy): domain Eukaryota; kingdom Metazoa; phylum Chordata; class Chondrichthyes; family Pristiophoridae; genus Pristiophorus; species Pristiophorus japonicus. The sequence goes on from NW_027254601.1 coordinate 138,419, forward strand.
GGTGACGGGAGGGGGCCGGGGGGGGGGGTGACGGGAGGGGGCCGGGGGGCGGTGACGGGAGGGGCCGGGGGGCGGTGACGGGAGGGGCCGGGGGGGCGGTGACGGGAGGGGGCCGGGGGGTGGTGACGGGAGGGGCCGGGGGCGGTGACGGGAGGGGCCGGGGGCGGTGACGGGAGGGGCCGGGGGCGGTGACGGGAGGGGCCGGGGGGCGGTGACGGGAGGGGCCGGGGGCGGTGACGGGAGGGGCCGAGGGGGGGTGACGGGAGGGGCCGGGGGCGGTGACGGGAGGGGCCGAGGGGGGGTGACGGGAGGGGCCGGGGGAGGGGCCGGTAGGCAGTGACGGGAGGGGCCGGGGGAGGGGCCGGGGGCGGTGACGGGAGGGGGCCGGGGGCGGTGACGGGAGGGGGCCGGGGGGGGGTGACGGGAGGGGGCCGGGGGGTGGTGACGGGAGGGGCCGGTAGGCGGTGACGGGAGGGGCCGGGGGAGGGGCCGGGGGCCGGGGGAGGGGCCGGGGGCGGTGACGGGAGGGGCCGGGGGGTGGTGACGGGAGGGGCCGGGGGGTGGTGACGGGAGGGGCCGGGGGGTGGTGACGGGAGGGGCCGGGGGGCGGTGACGGGAGGGGCCGGGGGGCGGTGACGGGAGGGGCCGAGGGGTGGTGACGGGAGGGGCCGGGGAGTGGTGACGGGAGGGGCCGGTAGGCAGTGACGGGTGGGGCCGAGGGAGGGGCCGGGGGGGCGGTGACGGGAGGGGCCGGTGGGGGGTGACGGGAGGGGCCGGTGGGCGGTGACGGGAGGGGCCGGGGAGTGGTGACGGGAGGGGCCGAGGGGGGGTGACGGGAGGGGCCGGGGGGTGGTGACGGGAGGGGCCGGGGGGCGGTGACGGGAGGGGCCGGGGGTGGTGACGGGAGGGGGGGTAGGCGGTGACGGGAGGGGCCGAGGGGGGGTGACGGGAGGGGCCGAGGGGGGGTGACGGGAGGGGCCGGGGGGTGGTGACGGGAGGGGCCGGTAGGCAGTGACGGGAGGGGCCGAGGGAGGGGCCGGGGGGGCGGTGACGGGAGGGGCCGGTGGGGGGTGACGGGAGGGGCCGGGGGGCGGTGACGGGAGGGGCCGGGGGTGGTGACGGGAGGGGGGGTAGGCGGTGACGGGAGGGGGCGGTGACGGGAGGGGGGGGTAGGCAGTGACGGGAGGGGCCGGGGGCTGGGGGGAGGGGCCGGGGGCGGTGACGGGAGGGGCCGGGGGGGGCCGGGGGCAGTGACGGGAGGGGCCCAGGGGAGGGGGCGGTGACGGGAGGGGCCGGGGGGGGTGACGGGAGGGGCTCAGGGGTTGTCGATGGGGACTAGAGCGAATCCTGACAGTAGCCAGATCAAACAGGAATCGAATAGAGAGCAGGGAGGGATGTCACATTTCGATGAGCCTTGCTTTGACCACACACGGCTCTGCTTGGCTCTGCTTGCCACACATTCACACCACACACGTTCCAGGCAATGACCATCTCCAATAAGCGAGAGTCGAACCAAGGCTCCTTCACATTGAACAGCATTACCATCGCCGAATTCCCCACCATCAACATCCTGGGGGTCACCATTGACCAGAAACTTAACTGGACCAGCCACATAAATACTGTGACTACAAGAGCGGGTCAGAGGCTGGGTATTCTGCGGTGAGTGTCTCATCTCCTGACTCCCCAAAGCCTTCCCACCATCTACAAGGCACAAGTCAGGAGTGCAATGGAACACTCCACTTGCCTGGATGAGTGCAGCTCCAACAACACTCGAAGCTCAACACCATCCAGGACAAAACAGCCGCTTGATCGACACGCTACCCACCACCTTCAACACTCACTCCCTCCACCACCGGCGCACCGTGGCTGCAGTGTGCACCGTCTACACTGCGGCAACTCGCCAAGGCTTCTTCGGCAGCACCTCCCAAACCCGCGACCTCTACCACCTAGAAGGACAAGGGCAGCAGGCCCATGGGAACACCACCACCTCCACGTTCCCCTCCCAGTCACACACCATCCTGACTTGGAAATATATCGGCCGTTCCTTCATCGTCGCTGGGTCACAATCCGGGAACTCCCTCCCTAACAGCACCTTCACCACACGGACTGCAGCGGTTCAAGAAGGCGGCTCACCACCACCTTCTCAAGGGGCAATTAGGGATGGCCAATAAATGCCGGCCTGGCCATGATACAAAAAACCCCACAACTCAGAACATCATCAATCAGTGGAGCTTGTGTGACTATCAGGGGAGGTTGTGTGACTATCAGGGGAGGTTGTGTGACTATCAGGGGAGGTTGTGTGACTATCAGGGGAGGTTGTGTGACTATCAGGGGAGGTTGTGTGACTATCAGGGGAGGTTGTGTGACTATCAGGGGAGGTTGTGTGACTATCAGGGGAGGTTGTGTGACTATCAGGGGAGGTTGTGTGACTATCAGGGGAGGTTGAACAGGCTCAGCCCTGGGGAAAGGAGTGAGGGGTGACCAGATGGGGGGCTGTAAAATGATGAGGTTCGACAGGGTGGATGTGGAGAAACCGATTCCATTATAACTGATTGCAGAGCAAAGAGGCTTCAAGATAAGATGGTCACTAACAGATCAAAGAATTCTTTACCCAGAGTAGTGAGAATGTGGACATCGTTACCACAGTGAGGCTTTGAATCAGAGAGCATGGTGCAGTGCACGGGAGGCTGCATAGCTGAGGGAGAAAGGGCAAGAGGGAGAGGGTGGGGAATAGAGAGCGAGGGAGAGGGTGGGGAATAGAGAGCGAGGGAGAGGGTGGGGAATAGAGAGCGAGGGAGAGGGTGGGGAATAGAGAGCGAGGGAGAGGGTGGGGAATAGAGAGCGAGGGAGAGGGTGGGGAATAGAGAGCGAGGGAGAGGGTGGGGAATAGAGAGCGAGGGAGAGGGTGGGGAATAGAGAGCGAGGGAGAGGGTGGGGAATAGAGAGCGAGGGAGAGGGTGGGGAATAGAGAGCGAGGGAGAGGGTGGGGAATAGAGAGCGAGGGAGAGGGTGGGGAATAGAGAGCGAGGGAGAGGGTGGGGAATAGAGAGCGAGGGAGAGGGTGGGGAATAGAGAGCGAGGGAGAGGGTGGGGAATAGAGAGCGAGGGAGAGGGTGGGTAATAGAGAGCGAGGGAGAGGGTGGGGAATAGAGAGCGAGGGAGAGGGTGGGGAATAGAGAGCGAGGGAGAGGGTGGGGAATAGAGAGCGAGGGAGAGGGTGGGGAATAGAGAGCGAGGGAGAGGGTGGGGAATAGAGAGCGAGGGAGAGGGTGGGGAATAGAGAGCGAGGGAGAGGGTGGGGAATAGAGAGCGAGGGAGAGGGTGGGGAATAGAGAGCGAGGGAGAGGGTGGGGAATAGAGAGCGAGGGAGAGGGTGGGGAATAGAGAGCGAGGGAGAGGGTGGGGAATAGAGAGCGAGGGAGAGGGTGGGGAATAGAGAGCGAGGGAGAGGGTGGGGAATAGAGAGCGAGGGAGAGGGTGGGGAATAGAGAGCGAGGGAGAGGGTGGGGAATAGAGAGCGAGGGAGAGGGTGGGGAATAGAGAGCGAGGGAGAGGGTGGGGAATAGAGAGCGAGGGAGAGGGTGGGGAATAGAGAGCGAGGGAGAGGGTGGGGAATAGAGAGCGAGGGAGAGGGTGGGGAATAGAGAGCGAGGGAGAGGGTGGGGAATAGAGAGCGAGGGAGAGGGTGGGGAATAGAGAGCGAGGGAGAGGGTGGGGAATAGAGAGCGAGGGAGAGGGTGGGGAATAGAGAGCGAGGGAGAGGGTGGGGAATAGAGAGCGAGGGAGAGGGTGGGGAATAGAGAGCGAGGGAGAGGGTGGGGAATAGAGAGCGAGGGAGAGGGTGGGGAATAGAGAGCGAGGGAGAGGGTGGGGAATAGAGAGCGAGGGAGAGGGTGGGGAATAGAGAGCGAGGGAGAGGGTGGGGAATAGAGAGCGAGGGAGAGGGTGGGGAATAGAGAGCGAGGGAGAGGGTGGGGAATAGAGAGCGAGGGAGAGGGTGGGGAATAGAGAGCGAGGGAGAGGGTGGGGAATAGAGAGCGAGGGAGAGGGTGGGGAATAGAGAGCGAGGGAGAGGGTGGGGAATAGAGAGCGAGGGAGAGGGTGGGGAATAGAGAGCGAGGGAGAGGGTGGGGAATAGAGAGCGAGGGAGAGGGTGGGGAATAGAGAGCGAGGGAGAGGGTGGGGAATAGAGAGCGAGGGAGAGGGTGGGGAATAGAGAGCGAGGGAGAGGGTGGGGAATAGAGAGCGAGGGAGAGGGTGGGGAATAGAGAGCGAGGGAGAGGGTGGGGAATAGAGAGCGAGGGAGAGGGTGGGGAATAGAGAGCGAGGGAGAGGGTGGGGAATAGAGAGCGAGAGATGGAGAGGGTGGGGAATAGAGAGCGAGAGATGGAGAGGGTGGGGAATAGAGAGCGAGAGATGGAGAGGGTGGGGAATAGAGAGAAAGAGATGGAGAGGGTGAGGAATAGAGAGAGAGAGATGGAGAGGGTGGGAAATAGAGAGAGAGATGGAGAGGGTGGGGAATAGAGAGAGAGAGATGGAGAGGGTGGGAAATAGAGAGAGAGAGAGATGGAGAATAGAGAGAGAGAGAGATGGAGAATAGAGAGAGATGGAGAGGGTGAGGAATAGAGAGAGAGATGGAGAGGGTGGGGAATAGAGAGAGATGGAGAGGGTGGGGAACTGAGAGAGCGAGATGGAGAGGGTGGGGAACAGAGATGGAGAGGGAGATGGAGGGAAGAGAGATGGAGAGGTTTGGAAGAGATGGAGAGGGTGGGGGGGGGGGGTGAAGGGAGAGGGTGGGATTAGAGAGAAAGGGAGCAAGTGGAGGGAGAGGGTGGGAACGGAGAGACTGGGAACATCGTAACATGGAAAGTAGGTGCAGGAATAGGCCATTTGGCCCTTCGAGCCTGCACCACCATTCAATAAGATCATGGCTGATCATTCCCTCAGTACCCCTTTCCTGCTTTCTCTCCATACCCCTTGATCCCTTTAGCCGTAAGGGCCATATCTAACTCCCTCTTGAATATATCCAATGAACTGGCATCAACAACTCTCTGCGGCAGGGAATTCCACAGGTTAACAACTCTCTGAGTGAAGAAGATTCTCCTCATCTCGGTCCTAAATGGCCTAGCCCTTATCCTTAGACTGTGTCCCCTGGTTCTGGACTTCCCCAACATCGGGAACATTCTTCCTGCATCTAACGTGTCCAGTCCCGTCAGAATCTTATATGTTTCTATGAGATCTCCTCTCATCCTTCTAAACTCCAATGTATAAAGGCCCAGTCGATCCAGTCTCTCCTCATATGTCAGTCCAGCCATCCCTGGAATCAGTCTGGTGAACCTTCGCTGCACTCCCTCAATAGCAAGAATGTCCTTCCTCAGATTAGGAGACCAAAACTGAACACAATATTCCAGGTGAGGCCTCACCAAGGCCCTGTATAACTGCAGTAAGACCTCCCTGCTCCTATACTCAAATCCCCTCGCTATGAAGGCCAACATGCCATTTGCCTTCTTCACCGCCTGCTGCACCTGCATGCCAACTTTCAATGACTGATGCACCATGACACCCAGGTCTCGTTGCACCTCCCCTTTTCCTAATCTGTCCCCTTTCAGATAATATTCTGCCTTCGCGTTTTTGCCTCCAAAGTGGATAACCTCACATTTATCCACATTATACTGCATCTGCCATGGAGAATGGGCGAGGCTGGGAACGGAGAAAGGGCGATGGTGGGAAGAGGGAACTTGAGAGGGAGGAGGATTGTGTGCGGTATAAACAGCAGCACAGACAGTTGGGCTGAATGGCCAGACGCTATGTTCTCTGTGGCTCACTCACTGCTTCATTTGCAGGGGTGATTTGGCTTATTTTGATGGGCTGAGCGAAACGATTCTGGCAGTGGGACTGGTCACACCTCGAGCAGGTAAGTGCCTTAGGTCAGAGTTCATTCTGTGCATCCGCCTCCACAACAGGCAATGGTCCTGTCTGTTTTACACCGTCCCTATATCTGGGCAAGGCACTGACCGATCGATGTACGGGACACCGCTCGGGGCACACTGACCGATCGATGTACGGGACACACTGACCGATCGATGTACGGGACACCGCTCGGGGCACACTGACCGATCGATGTACGGGACACCGCTCGGGGCACACTGACCGATCGATGTACGGGACACCGCTCGGGGCACACTGACCGATCGATGTACGGGACACCGCTCGGAACACACTGACCGATCGATGTACGGGACACCGCTCGGGGCACACTGACCGATCGATGTACGGGACACACTGACCGATCGATGTACGGGACACCGCTCGGGGCACACTGACCGATCGATGTACGGGACACACTGACCGATCGATGTACGGGACACCGCTCGGGGCACACTGACCGATCGATGTACGGGACACCGCTCGGGGCACACTGACCGATCGATGTACGGGACACCGCTCGGGGCACACTGACCGATCGATGTACGGGACACACTGACCGATCGATGTACGGGACACCGCTCGGAACACACTGACCGATCGATGTACGGGACACACTGACCGATCGATGTACGGGACACCGCTCGGGACACACTGACCGATCGATGTACGGGACACCGCTCGGGGCACACTGACCGATCGATGCACGGGACACACTGACCGATCGATGTACGGGACACCGCTCGGGGCACACTGACCGATCGATGCACGGGACACACTGACCGATCGATGTACGGGACACCGCTCGGGGCACACTGACCGATCGATGCACGGGACACACTGACCGATCGATGTACGGGACACCGCTCGGGACACACTGACCGATCGATGTACGGGACACCGCTCGGGACACACTGACCGATCGATGTACGGGACACCGCTCGGGGCACACTGACCGATCGATGTACGGGACACCGCTCGGGGCACACTGACCGATCGATGTACGGGACACACTGACCGATCGATGTACGGGACACCGCTCGGGACACACTGACCGATCGATGTACGGGACACCGCTCGGGGCACACTGACCGATCGATGTACGGGACACCGCTCGGGACACACTGACCGATCGACGTACCGGACACCGCTCGGGGCACACTGACCGATCGATGTACGGGACACTGACCGATCGATGTACGGGACACCGCTCGGGGCACACTGACCGATCGATGTACGGGACACACTGACCGATCGATGTACGGGACACCGCTCGGGACACACTGACCGCTCGATGTACGGGACACCGCTCGGGACACACTGATCGATCGATGTTCGGGACACACTGACCGATCGATGTACCGGACACCGATCGGGGCACACTGACCGATCGATGTACGGGACACCGCTCGGGACACACTGACCGATCGATGTACTGGACACACTGACCGATCGATGTACAGGACACGGCTCGGGACACACTGACCGATCGATGTACCGGACACCGCTCGGGGCACACTGACCGATCGATGTACGGGACACAATCGGTACACACTGACCGATCGATGTACGGGACACCGCTCGGGGCACACTGACCGATCGATGTACGGGACACCGCTCGGGACACACTGACCGATCGATGTACTGGACACACTGACCGATCGATGTACGGGACACGGCTCGGGACACACTGACCGATCGATGTACCGGACACCGCTCGGGGCACACTGACCGATCGATGTACGGGACACAATCGGTACACACTGACCGATCGATGTACGGGACACAATCGGTACACACTGACCGATCGAAGTACGGGACACCGCTCGGGGCACACTGACCGATCGATGTACGGGACACAATCGGGACACACTGACCGATCGATGTACGGGACTCCGCTCGGGGCACACTGACCGATCGATGTACGGGACACAATCGGGACACACTGACCGATCGATGTATGGGACACCGCTCGGGACACACTGATCGATTGATGTACCGGACACGGCTCGGGACACACTGATCGATGTATGGGACGCGGCTCGGAACACACTGACCGATCGACGTACGGGACACGGCTCGGGACACACTGACCGATCGACGGACCGGACACCGCTCGGGACACACTGACCGATCGAAGTACCGGACACCGCTCGGGACACACTGACCGATCGATGTACCGGACACCGCTCGGGACACACTGACCAATCGATGTACGGGACACCGCTCGGGACACACTGACCGATCGATGTACCGGACACTGCTCTGGACACACTGACCGATCGACGTACAGGACACTGCTTGGGACACACTGACCGATCGATGTACCGGACACGGCTCGGGACATACTGATCGATCGATGTACCGGACACGGCTCGGGACACACTGACCGATCGATGTACCGGACACGGCTCGGGACATACTGATCGATCGATGTACCGGACACGGCTCGGGACATACTGATCGATCGATGTACCGGACACGGCTCGGGACACACCGATCGATGTACCGGCCACGGCTCGGGACACACTGACCGATCGACGTATGGGACACGGTTCGGGACACACTGACCGATCGATGTACGGGACACACTGACCGATCGATGTACGGGACACCGCTCGGGACACACTGACCGATCGATGTACGGGACACACTGACCGATCGATGTACGGGACACCGCTCGGGACACACTGACTGATCGATGTACGGGACACCGATCGGGGCACACTGACCGATCGATGTACCGGACACCGCTCGGGACACACTGACCGATCGATGTACTGGACACACTGACCGATCGATGTACGGGACACGGCTCGGGACACACTGACCGATCGATGTACCGGACACCGCTCGGGGCACACTGACCGATCGATGTACCGGACACCGATCGGGGCACACTGACCGATCGATGTACCGGACACCGCTCGGGACACACTGACCGATCGATGTACTGGGCACACTGACCGATCGATGTACGGGACACGGCTCGGGACACACTGACCGATCGATGTACCGGACACCGCTCGGGGCACACTGACCGATCGATGTACGGGACACAATCGGTACACACTGACCGATCGATGTACGGGACACAATCGGTACACACTGACCGATCGATGTACGGGACACAATCGGTACACACTGACCGATCGATGTACGGGACACAATCGGTACACACTGACCGATCGATGTACGGGACACAATCGGTACACACTGACCGATCGATGTACGGGACACCGCTCGGTGAACACTGACCGATCGATGTACGGGACACCGCTCGGGGCACACTGACCGATCGATGTACGGGACACCGCTCGGGACACACTGACCGATCGACGTACCGGACACCGCTCGGGGCACACTGACCGATCGATGTGCGGGACACTAACCGATCGATGTACGGGACACCGCTCGGGGCACACTGACCGATCGATGTACGGGACACACTGACCGATCGATGTACGGGACACCGCTCGGGACACACTGACCGATCGATGTACGGGACACCGCTCGGGACACACTGATCGATCGATGTTCGGGACACACTGACCGATCGATGTACCGGACACCGATCGGGGCACACTGACCGATCGATGTACGGGACACCGCTCGGGACACACTGACCGATCGATGTACAGGACACGGCTCGGGACACACTGACCGATCGATGTACCGGACACCGCTCGGGGCACACTGACCGATCGATGTACGGGACACAATCGGTACACACTGACCGATCGATGTACGGGACACCGCTCGGGGCACACTGACCGATCGATGTACGGGACACCGCTCGGGGCACACTGACCGATCGATGTACGGGACACCGCTCGGGACACACTGACCGATCGATGTACTGGACACACTGACCGATCGATGTACGGGACACGGCTCGGGACACACTGACCGATCGATGTACCGGACACCGCTCGGGGCACACTGACCGATCGAAGTACGGGACACCGCTCGGGGCACACTGACCGATCGATGTACGGGACACAATCGGGACACACTGACCGATCGATGTACGGGACTCCGCTCGGGGCACACTGACCGATCGATGTACGGGACACAATCGGTACACACTGACCGATCGATGTACGGGACACCGCTCGGGACACACTGATCGATTGATGTACCGGACACGGCTCGGGACACACTGATCGATGTATGGGACGCGGCTCGGAACACACTGACCGATCGACGTACGGGACACGGCTCGGGACACACTGACCGATCGACGGACCGGACACCGCTCGGGACACACTGACCGATCGAAGTACCGGACACCGCTCGGGACACACTGACCGATCGATGTACCGGACACCGCTCGGGACACACTGACCAATCGATGTACGGGACACCGCTCGGGACACACTGACCGATCGATGTACGGGACACACTGACCGATCGATGTACGGGACACCGCTCGGGACACACTGACTGATCGATGTACGGGACACCGATCGGGGCACACTGACCGATCGATGTACCGGACACCGCTCGGGACACACTGACCGATCGATGTACTGGACACACTGACCGATCGATGTACGGGACACGGCTCGGGACACACTGACCGATCGATGTACCGGACACCGCTCGGGGCACACTGACCGATCGATGTACGGGACACGGCTCGGGACACACTGACCGATCGATGTACCGGACACCGCTCGGGGCACACTGACCGATCGATGTACCGGACACCGATCGGGGCACACTGACCGATCGATGTACCGGACACCGCTCGGGACACACTGACCGATCGATGTACTGGACACACTGACCGATCGATGTACGGGACACGGCTCGGGACACACTGACCGATCGATGTACCGGACACCGCTCGGGGCACACTGACCGATCGATGTACGGGACACAATCGGTACACACTGACCGATCGATGTACGGGACACAATCGGTACACACTGACCGATCGATGTACGGGACACCGCTCGGTGAACACTGACCGATCGATGTACGGGACACCGCTCGGGGCACACTGACCGATCGACGTACCGGACACCGCTCGGGGCACACTGACCGATCGATGTGCGGGACACTGACCGATCGATGTACGGGACACCGCTCGGGGCACACTGACCGATCGATGTACGGGACACACTGACCGATCGATGTACGGGACACCGCTCGGGACACACTGACCGATCGATGTACGGGACACCGCTCGGGACACACTGATCGATCGATGTTCGGGACACACTGACCGATCGATGTACCGGACACCGATCGGGGCACACTGACCAATCGATGTACGGGACACCGCTCGGGACACACTGACCGATCGATGTACGGGACACCGCTCGGGACACACTGACCGATCGATGTACGGGACACAATCAGTACACACTGACCGATCGATGTACGGGACACCGCTCGGGGCACACTGACCGATCGATGTACGGGACACCGCTCGGGACACACTGACCGATCGATGTACTGGACACACTGACCGATCGATGTACGGGACACGGCTCGGGACACACTGACCGATCGATGTACCGGACACCGCTCGGGGCACACTGACCGATCGATGTACGGGACACAATCGGTACACACTGACCGATCGATGTACGGGACACAATCGGTACACACTGACCGATCGAAGTACGGGACACCGCTCGGGGCACACTGACCGATCGATGTACGGGACACAATCGGTACACACTGACCGATCGATGTACGGGACACGGCTCGGGACACACTGATCGATTGATGTACGGGACACAATCGGTACACACTGACCGATCGATGTACGGGACACCGCTCGGGACACACTGATCGATTGATGTACCGGACACGGCTCGGGACACACTGATCGATGTATGGGACGCGGCTCGGAACACACTGACCGATCGACGTACGGGACACGGCTCGGGACACACTGACCGATCGACGGACCGGACACCGCTCGGGACACACTGACCGATCGAAGTACCGGACACCGCTCGGGACACACTGACCGATCGATGTACCGGACACCACTCGGGACACACTGACCAATCGATGTACGGGACACCGCTCGGGACACACTGACCGATCGATGTACCGGACACTGCTCTGGACACACTGACCGATCGACGTACAGGACACTGCTTGGGGCACACTGACCGATCGACGTACCGGACACCACTCGAGACACACTGACCGATCGACGTACAGGACACTGCTTGGGACACACTGACCGATCGATGTACCGGACACTGCTCTGGACACACTGACCGATCGACGTACAGGACACTGCTTGGGACACACTGACCGATCGATGTACCGGACACGGCTCGGGACATACTGATCGATCGATGTACCGGACACGGCTCGGGACACACCGATCGATGTACCGGCCACGGCTCGGGACACATTGACCGATCGATGTACAGGACACCGCTCGGGACACACTGACCGATCGACGTATGGGACACGGTTCGGGACACACTGACCGATCGATGTACGGGACACACTGACCGATCGATGTACGGGACACCGCTCGGGACACACTGACCGATCGATGTACGGGACACCGCTCGGGACACACTGACCGATCGATGTACGGGACACACTGACCGATCGATGTACGGGACACCGCTCGGGACACACTGACTGATCGATGTACGGGACACCGATCGGGGCACACTGACCGATCGATGTACCGGACACCGCTCGGGACACACTGACCGATCGATGTACTGGACACACTGACCGATCGATGTACGGGACACGGCTCGGGACACACTGACCGATCGATGTACCGGACACCGCTCGGGGCACACTGACCGATCGATGTACCGGACACCGCTCGGGACACACTGACCGATCGATGTACTGGACACACTGACCGATCGATGTACGGGACACGGCTCGGGACACACTGACCGATCGATGTACCGGACACCGCTCGGGGCACACTGACCGATCGATGTACGGGACACAATCGGTACACACTGACCGATCGATGTACGGGACACAATCGGTACACACTGACCGATCGATGTACGGGACACGGCTCGGGACACACTGACCGATCGATGTACCGGACACCGCTCGGGGCACACTGACCGATCGATGTACGGGACACAATCGGTACACACTGACCGATCGATGTACGGGACACAATCGGTACACACTGACCGATCGATGTACCGGACACCGCTCGGTGAACACTAACCGATCGATGTACGGGACACCGCTCGGGGCACACTGACCGATCGATGTACGGGACACCGCTCGGGACACACTGACCGATCGACGTACCGGACACCGCTCGGGGCACACTGACCGATCGATGTGCGGGACACACTGAGCGATCGATGTACGGGACACCTCTCGGGGCACACTGACCGATCGATGTACGGGACAGCGCTCGGGACACACTGACCGATCGATGTACGGGACACCCTCGGGACACACTGATCGATCGATGTTCGGGACACACTGACCGATCGGGGCACACTGACCGATCGATGTACGGGACACGGCTCGGGACACACTGGACCGATCGATGTACTGGACACACTGACCGATTGATGTACGGGACACGGCTCGGGACACACTGACCGATCGATGTACGGGACACCCTCGGGACACACTGATCGATCGATGTTCGGGACACACTGACCGATCGATGTACCGGACACCGATCGGGGCACACTGACCGATCGATGTACGGGACACCGCTCGGGACACACTGGCCGATCGATGTACTGGACGCACTGACCGATCGATGTACGGGACACGGCTCGGGACACACTGACCGATCGATGTACGGGACACGGCTCGGGACACACTGACCGATCGATGTACGGGACACGGCTCGGGACACACTGACCGATCGATGTACTGGACACAATCGGTACACACTGACCGATCGATGTACGGGACACAATCGTACACACTGACCGATCGATGTACGGGACACCGCTCGGGGCACAGTGACCGATCGATGTACGGGACACAATCGGGACACACTGACCGATCGATGTACGGGACACAATCGGTACACACTGACCGATCGACGTACGGGACACGGCTCGGGACACACTGACCGATCGATGTACTGGACACAATCGGTACACACTGACCGATCGATGTACGGGACACAATCGTACACACTGACCGATCGATGTACGGGACACCGCTCGGGGCACAGTGACCGATCGATGTACGGGACACCGCTCGGGGCACACTGACCGATCGATGTACGGGACACAATCGGGACACACTGACCGATCGATGTATGGGACACCGCTCGGGACACACTGATCGATTGATGTACCGGACACGGCTCGGGACACACTGATCGATGTATGGGATGCGGCTCGGGACACACTGACCGATCGACGTACGGGACACGGCTCGGGACACACTGACCGATCGACGGACCGAACACCGCTCGGGACACACTGACCGATCGAAGTACCGGACACCGCTCGGGACACACTGACCGATCGATGTACCGTACACCGCTCGGGACACACTGACCGATCGATGTACGGGACACCGCTCGTGACACACTGACCGATCGATGTACCGGACACTGCTCGGGACACACTGACCAATCGACGTACAGGACACTGCTCGGGACACACTGACCGATCGACGTACCGGACACCACTCGGGACACACTGACCGATCGAAGTACCGGACATCGCTCGGGACACACTGACCGTTCGATGTGCCGGACATCGCTCGGGACACACTGACCAATCGACGTATGGGACACGGTTCGGGACACACTGACCGATCGATGTACCGGACACCGCTCGGGACACTGACCGATCGAAGTACCGGACACCGCTCGGGACACACTGACCGATCGAAGTACCGGAGACCGCTCGGGACACACTGACCGATCGACGTACGGGACACTGCACTGGACACACTGATCGATCGACGTACCGGAGACCGCTCGGGACCCACTGACCGATCGACGTACCGGACACCGCTCTGGACACACTGACCGATCGACGTACCGGACACGGCTCGGGACACACTGACCGATCAACGTACCGGACACCACTCGGGACACACTGACCGATCAATGTACAGGACACCGCTCGGGACACACTGACCGATCGATGTACAGGACACCGCTCGGGACACACTGACCGATCGATGTACGGGACACCGCTCGGGACACACTGACCGATCGACGTACCGGACACTGCTCGGGACACACTGATCGATGTACGGGACACCGCTCAGGACACACTGTCCGATCGATGTACCGGACACGGCTCTGGACACACTGACCGATCGACGTACCGGACACTGCTCGGGACACACTGATCGATGTACGGGACACCGCTCGGGACACACTGATCGATGTACGGGACACGGCTCGGGACACACTGTCCAATCGATGTACCGGACACGGCTCTGGACACACTGACCGATCGATGTACCGGACACGACTCGGGACACACTGACCGATCGATGTACCGGACACGGCTCAGGACACACTGACCGATCGACGTACGGGACACCGCTCGGGACACACTGACCGATCGATGTACGGGACACGGCTCGGGACACACTGACCAATCGATGTACCGGACACCGCTCGGGACGCACTGACCGATCGATGTACCGGACACCGCTCGGGACACACTGACCGATCGATGTACCAGACACCTCTCGGGACACACGGATCGATCGATGTACCGGACACCACTCGGGACACACTGATCGATCGATGTACCGGACACCGCTCGGGACACACTGACCGATCGACGTACCGGACATGCCTCGGGACACACTGAACGATCGATGTACGGGACACGGCTCGGGACACACTGACCGATCGATGAACGGGACACGGCTCGGGACACACTGACCGATCAATGTACGGGACACACTGACCGATCGATGTACGGGACACCGCTCGGGACACACTGACCAATCGATGTACCGGACACCGCTCGGGACACACTGACCGATCGACGTACCGGACATGCCTCGGGACACACTGAACGATCGATGTACGGGACACCGCTCGGGACACACTGACCAATCGATGTACAGGACACCGCTCGGGACACACGGATCGATCGACGTACCGGACACTGCTCGGGACACACTGACCGATCGATGTACGGGACACTGATCGACGTACGGGACACCGCTCGGGACACACTGACCGTTCGACGTACGGGACACCGCTCGGGACACACTGACCGATCGATGTACGGGACACCGCTCGGGACACACTGACTGATCGATGTACGGGACACCGCTCGGGACACACTGACCGATCGATGTACGGGACACCGCTCGGGACACACTGACCGATCGATGTACGGGACACCGCTCGGGACACACTGACTGATCGATGTACGGGACACCACTCGGGACACATTGACCGATCGACGTACCGGACACCGCTCGGGACACACTGACCGATCGACGTACCGGACACCGCTCGGGGGACACTGACCGATCGATGTACCGGACACCGCTCGGGACACACTGACCGATCGACGTACCGGATACCGCTCGGGACACACTGACCGATCGATGTACCGGACACGGCTCGAGACACACTGACCGATCGATGTACCGGACATGCCTCGGGACACACTGACCGATCGATGTACGGTACACCGCTCGGGACACACTGACCGATCGATGTACAGGACACGGCTCGAGACACACCAATCGATGTACCGGACACCGCTCGGGACACACTGACCGATCGATGTACCGGACACCACTCGGGACATACTGACCGATCGATGTACCGGACACCGCTCGGGACACACTGACCGATCGATGTACCGGACACCGCTCGGGACACACTGACCGATCGATGTACGGCACACCGCTCGGGACACACTGACCGATCGATGTACCGGACACCGCTCGGGACACACTGACCGATCGATGTACGGCACACCGCTCGGGACACACTGACCGATCGATGTGCCGGACACTGCTGGACGTTGTGGCTGTGTGTCTGTCCCTGGCTTTGTGTTCCGTGACTCTGTCGAACTCTTCCAACATGAATCCAACTTTCTGGTTGTAGGGATATTCCAGCCTCACATCCGACAGCTGCTTGTACTGACCACTCCTGTCGACATCGTGATCCTGGGCGTCAGCTTCACCAACTCACAGACAGGTACAGGGCTCGCTGTGGGGGTCTGTGAACCGGCGGTGGGCGGGTACCCAATGTCCGGTGAAGTGGGAAGCTGCATCCGACGGGCAGGACCCTGGCTGATTTCCCATCTCTCTCTATCCCAGGGGTCACTGGGCAGTGATCAGGAGCAGGAACCCTGGCTGATTTCCCCTCTCTCTAACCCAGGGGTCAGTGGGCAGTGATCAGGAGCAGGAACCCTGGCTGATTTCCCTCTCTCTATCCCAGGCGTCACTGGGCAGTGATCAGGAGCAGGAACCCTGGCTGATTTCCCCTCTCTCTCTAACCCAGGGGTCACTGGGCAGTGATCAGGAGCAGGAACCCTGGCTGATTTCCCCTCTCTCTCTAACCCAGGGGTCACTGGGCAGTGATCAGGAGCAGGAACCCTGGCTGATTTCCCCTCTCTCTCTAACCCAGGGGTCACTGGGCAGTGATCAGGAGCAGGAACCCTGGCTGATTTCCCCTCTCTCTAACCCAGGGGTCACTGGGCAGTGATCAGGAGCAGGAACCCTGGCTGATTTCCCCTCTCTCTCTAACCCAGGGGTCACTGGGCAGTGATCAGGAGCAGGAACCCTGGCTGATTTCCTCTCTCTCTAACCCAGGAGTCACTGGGCAGTGATCAGGAGCAGGAACCCTGGCTGATTTCCCCTCTCTCTAACCCAGGGGTCACTGACAGTGATCAGGAGCAGGAACCCTGGCTGATTTCCCCTCTCTCTAACCCAGGGGTCACTGACAGTGATCAGGAGCAGGAACCCTGGCTGATTTCCCCTCTCTCTAACCCAGCTATCACTGGGCAGTCATCAGGAGCAGGAACCCTGGCTGATTTCCCCTCTCTCTAACCCAGGGGTCACTGGGCAGTGATCAGGTGCAGGAACCCTGGCTGATTTCCCCTCTCTCTCTAACCCAGGGGTCACTGGGCAGTGATCAGGAGCAGGAACCCTGGCTGATTTCCCCTCTCTCTAACCCAGCTATCACTGGACAGTGATCAGGAGCAGGAACCTTGGCTGATTTCCCCTCTCTCTAACCCAGGGGTCACTGGGCAGTGATCAGGTGCAGGAACCCTGGCTGATTTCCCTCTCTCTAACCCAGGGGTCACTGGACAGTGATCAGGAGCAGGAACCCTGGCTGATTTCCCCTCTCTCTAACCCAGCTATCACAGGCCAGTGATCAGGAGCAGGAACCTTGGCTGATTTCCCCTCTCTCTCTAACCCAGGGGTCAATGACAGATGGGAGCAATGGCATTTGGTTCCTGGGGAACTGGCGCCAGTACTGGGGTAAGAGGGGAGCTGTTCCGTGGGGACAGGCTCCACTTAGACCGTGCTGGGACTAGGGTCCTGGCAAATTGAATGGCTAGCACCGCAGAGAGGGCTTTAAACCAATTGGTGAGAAGTTCAGGTGAGCAAACATTTAAAAAGTCAAAGAAAACGGAGAAGGCAATAGAGCAGGATAGAACTGGGAAAGGAAAACCAGAGCGTGCCAGAAAGGGGCAGTATAAACATAAAGGTGAATCAGACAGTGGGGTCAAAGCAGGAAAAAATGGTACAAAAAACAAATTTAAAAGCTCTTTATCTGAACACACGCAGCATTTGTAACAAAATAGATGAGTTGACGGCACAAACAGATACAAATGGGTATGATGTGAGAGCCAGTACAGAGACGTGGTTACAAGGTGACCAAGGCTGGGAACTGAATATTCAGGGGTATTTGACAATTCGGAAGGACAGACAGAAAGGAAAAGGAGGTGGGGCAGCTCTGTTAATAAAGGATGGGATCAGTGCGTTAGTGAGAAACGATATTGACTCAGAGGATCGAGATGTTGTATCAGTTTGGGTGGAGTTAAGGAACAATAAGGGAAAAAGTCGCTGGTGGGTGTAGTCTATAGGCCCCCTAACAGTAGCTACACTGTTGGATGGAGCATAAATCAAGAAACAATGGAGGCTTGTAATGAAGGAATGGCAATAATCATGGGCGATTTTAACCTTCATATTGAATGGACAAAGCAAATTGACCAGGGTAGCCTTGAGGAAGAGTTCATGGAGTGTATCCGGGATAGTTTCCTTGAACAGTACGTTGGGAACCAACCAGGGGCAGGCTATCTTAGATCTGGTACTGTGTAATGAGACAGGATTAATAAACGATCTCCGAGTAAAAGATCCTCTCGGAATGAGTGACCATAACTTGGTTGTATTTCAAATTCAGTTGGAGGGTGAGAAAGTTGGATTGAGGGTTACCCGAACTAGTGTCCAAAGTTTAAATAAAGTAGACGACAAAGAGGGCAGAGTTGGCTAAAGTGGACTGGGAAAATAGATTAAAGTAATCATCACAGGCAGTCCCTTGGAATCGAGGAAGACTTGCTTCCACTCTTAAAATGAGTCCCTAGGTGGCTGAACAGTCCAATACAAGAACCACAGTCCCTGTCACAGGTGAGACAGACAGTGGTTGAGGGAAGGGGAGGGTGGGACAGGTTTGCCGCACGCTCCTTCAGCTGCTTGCGCTTGATTTCTGCATGCTCTCGGCGATGAGACTCGAGGTGCTCAGCGCACTCCTGGATGCACTTCCTCCACTTAGGGCGATCTTTGGCCAGGGACTCCCAAGTGTCGGTGGGGAATGTTGCTCTTTATCAGAGAGGCTTTGAGGGTGTCCCTGTAACGTTTCCTCTGCCCACCTTTGACTTGTTTGCCGTGAAGGAGTTCCGAGTAGAGCGCTTGTTTTGGGAGTCTTGTGTCTGACATGTGAACAATGTGGCCTGCCCAGTGGAGCTGATCGAGTGTGGTCAGTGCTTCACTGCTGGGGATGTTGGCCTGGTCGAGGACGCTAATGTTGGTGCATCTGTCCTCCCAGGGGATTTGTAGGATCTTGCGGAGACATCGTTGGTGGTATTTCTCCAGCGACTTGAGGTGTCTACTGTACATGGTCCATGTCTCTGAGCCATACAGGAGGGCGGGTATCACTACAGCCCTGTAGACCACGAGCTTGGTGGTAGATTTGAGGGCTTGGTCTTCGAACATACTTTTCCTCAGGCGGCCGAAGGCTGCATTGGCGCACTGGAGGCAGTGTTGGATCTCATCGTCAATGCCTGCTCTTGTTGATGGGAGCTCCCGAGATAGGGGAAGTAATCCACGGTGTCCAGGGCCACGCCGTGGATCTTGATGTTTGGGGGCAGTGCTGTGCGGTGAGGACAGGTTGGTAGAGGACCTTTGTCTTACTAATGTTTAGTGTAAGGCCCATGCTTTCATACGCCTCGGTAAATACATCGACTATGTCCTGGAGGTCAGCCTCTGTGTGTGCACAGACGCAGGCGTCGTCCGCGTACTGTAGCTCAACGACAGAGGTTGGAGTGGTCTTGGACCTGGCCTGGAGACGACGAAGGTTGAACAGCTTCCCACTGGTTCTGTAGTTAAGCTCCCCGCTGGAGTGGAGCTAATCAACTGTGAGGTAGGTGGAGCATGGCAGCGAGGAAGATTGAGAAGAGGGTTGGGGCAATGACACAGCCCTGTTTGACCCCGGTCAGGACGTGAATTGGGTCTGTGATGGATCCGTTGGTAAGGATCACGGCCTGCATGTCATCGTGGAGCAGGTGAAGGATGGTGACGTACTTTTGGGGGCATCCGAAACGGCGGAAGACTCTCCACGACCCTCGGTTGACAGTGTCGAAGGCCTTTGTAAGGTCGAAGAAGGCCATGTCTTGGGACTGGCGCTGTTCCCTGCATTTTTCCTGCAGCTGTTGCGCTGCAAAAATCATGGTCCGTTGTGCCCCGGAGGGGACGAAATCCGCACTGCGACGGTTGATGAGCAGTGGCAGACATTGAAAGATATTTCATAACTCGCAACAAAAATATATCCCAATGAGAAGGAAAGACTGAGAGAAGGGTAACCATCCGTGGCTAAATAAGGAAATAAGGGAGGGTATCAAATTGAAAACACGGGCATACAATGTGGCCAAGACTAGTGAGAGGCCAGAGGATTGGGAATCTTTTAAAAGCCAGCAAAGAACGACTAAAAAAATAATAGAGGGGGAAAATAAATTATGAAAATAAACTAACACGAAATATAAAAACAGATAGTAAGAGTTCCTACAAGTACATAAAAAGGAAAAAAGTGGCTAAAGTAAATGTTGGTCCCATGGAGGATGAGACTGGGGAATTAATAATGGGGAACAGGGAAATGGCAGAGACGTTGGAACAAGTATTTTTTATCGGTCTTCATGGTAGAAGACACTAAGAACATCCCAATAATAGATAATCAAGGGGCTATAGGGAGGGAGGAACTTAATACAATTACTATCATTAATGAAATAGTACTTGGTAAAATAATGGGACTAAAGGTGGACAAGTCCCCTGGACCTGACGGCTTCCATCCAAGGGTCTTAAAAGAAGTGGCTGCAGGGATAGTGGATGCATTGGTTGTAATCTACCAAAATTCCCTGGATTCTGGGGAGGTCCCAGCAGATTGGAAAACTGCAAATGTAACATCCCTATTGAAAAAAAGGAGGCAGACAAAGCAGGAAACTAGAGACCAGTTAGCCTAACATCTGTGGTTGGGAAAATGCTGGAGTCCATTATGAAGGAAGCAGTAGCAGGACATTTGGAAAAGCATAATTCAATCAAACAGAGTCAGCATGGTTTTATGAAAGGGAAATCATGTTTGACAAATTTGCTGGAGTTCTTTAAGGATGTAATGAACAGGGTGGATAAAGGGGAACCAGTGGATGTGGTGTATTTGGGTTTCCAGAAGGCATTCGATAAGGTGCCACATAAAAGGTTACTGCACAAGATAAAAGTTCACGGGGTTGGGGGTAAATATATTAGCATGGATAGAGGATTGGCTAACTAACAGAAAACAGAGGGTGGGGGGGGGGGGGCGGGGGGGGGGGGGGAAGGAAGGAAGCCGTTCCAGACGCCGGGAGGGAGGGAAGGACAGAAGGCTGCAGGAAGCCTCAGAAATTGAGGAGCCATTTCCCGTCGGCAAAAGGTGGGGGTCGTCGGGAAACGACTGCCTCAACTTTCTGAGGCTTCCTGCACCTTCTCACTGCTGCAGGAAGCCTCAGTGCTGAGGTGCTGATGGCAATGTGCTTTTATTAAAAAATGTTCAAAAATTAAACAGCTACAAAGAACTACAAAAATGGCCGAGTGCCGATGTTTCCTTCACACTGCGCGTGTGCCAACGCTCCAACGCGCACGCGCATCGTTGCCAGCAGGAAAAAAACTAATTTAAATAGTACCCGCCCCCTCCCACTTACAAAATCGGCGCGAGTGTTGGCTCCCCCCCCTGGGCGCCACGCCAAACAGACAAGGAGCTGCAGGGCGCTCCAGAATCGCGCGTTTTTTTCCGGCGCCGTTTTCAGAGGGGCGCCCGTTTTTTATTGTGTGGAAACTTGGGCCCAAAATCTCAGAATAAGGATCCGCCGATTTAAAACTGAGATGAGGAGGAATTTCTTGCCTGAGGTGGTAAATATGTGGAATTCTCTGCCCCAGAGAGCTGTGGAGGCTGGGTCACTGAATATATTTAAGGCGGAGATAGGCAAATTTTTGAGCAATAAGGGAGTGAAGGGTTATGGGGAGCGGGCAGGGAAGTGGAGCTGAGTCCATGATCAGATCAGCCACGATCATATTAAATGGCGGAGCAGGCTCGAGGGGCCGTATGGCCTACCCCTGCTCCTATTTCTTATGTTCTTATGACAAGTGATCAGGAGCAGGAACCCTGGCTGATTTCCCCTCTCTCTCTCTCTCTAACCCAGGGATCACTGGGCAGTGATCAGGAACAAGGATCCTGGCTGATTTCCCCCTCTCTCTCTAACGCAGGGGTCACTGGGCAGTGATCAGGAGCAGGAACCCTGGCTGATTTCCCCTCTCTCTCTCTCTCTAACCCAGGGATCACTGGGCAGTGATCAGGAACAAGGATCCTGGCTGATTTCCCCCTCTCTCTCTAACGCAGGGGTCACTGGGCAGTGATCAGGAGCAGGAACCCTGGCTGATTTCCCCCTCTCTCTCTAACCCAGGGGTCACTGGGCAGTGATCAGGAGCAGGAACCCTGGCTGATTTCCCCTCTCTCTAACCCAGGGGTCACTAGGCAGTGATCAGGAGCAGGAACCCTGGCTGATTTCCCCTCTCTCTAACCCAGGGGTCACTAGGCAGTGATCAGGAGCAGGAACCCTGGCTGATTTCCCCCTCTCTCTCTAACGCAGGGGTCACTGGGCAGTGATCAGGAGCAGGAACCCTGGCTGATTTCCCCTCTCTCTAACCCAGGGGTCACTAGGCAGTGATCAGGAGCAGGAACCCTGGCTGATTTCCCCTCTCTCTAACCCAAGGGTCACTAGGCAGTGATCAGGAGCAGGAACCCTGGCTGATTTCCCCTCTCTCTAACCCAGGGGTCACTGGACAGTGATCAGGAACAGGGATCCTGGCTGATTTCCCCTCTCTCTAACCCAGGGGTCACTGGACAGTGATCAGGAACAGGGATCCTGGCTGATTTCCCCTCTCTCTAACCCAGGGATCACTGGGCAGTAATCAGGAGCAGGAACTCTGTGGAAATCAGGGACTGAGTATTTGGCCTGAGTTGTCAGTCTGGCTTTGTGTGGGTGGAGTGAGGTTTGAGAGAGTGCACTAATCCTATTGCTCTTTTCCCAAGGTCTGGGAATCTTGAATGACAGCTTGTGTGGAGGTATGCAGCTCCTGCCAGACCCGCTGTACTCCATTCCCACAGACAACACTTACCTCCTGGCAGTCACTGCCACAGACACTGGACGCATATTCCTGGCTGGCAAGGACGGCTGTTTGTATGAAGTCGCCTATCAGGTAAATACGATCATTTTCTCTTGCTGCACTGAATTGTGTGATGGTATTGTGGCTGGCAGTATGACGGGCGGGGGTTTGTGTGACGGAGGAGGTTGCAGTGGGCGGGGGGGGGGCGCGGGCTGTGGGGGGGTGGGGTGGTGGTGGAGAGCAGGAAGGGTGGGGGGGGAACAGGGGGAGGGCAGGCGGCGTGTGGGGTTGAGGGGGTGGTATTTTGAGGCAGCCAGGAGACTTGTAGCGGACGGTGGGAGGTTGTGGTTAGCGGGGGCGGTGGGGGATGGGGGGGGGGGGAGAGAGAGCGGGGTGGGAGCGCGAGGTGGGGGTGGGGGAGAGAGCGGGGCGGGAGCGCGAGGCAAGGGCGGGGTGCGGTGTGGGGGAGCGGGCAGTGTGTGTGTTTTAATCCATCCATCTCCCTGGTATTCCAGGCCGAGGCGGGTTGGTTTAGCCAGCGATGCAGGAAGATAAATCACTCCAAGAGCTCCCTGTCCTTCCTGGTTCCCTCGTTGCTGCAGTTCACCTTCTCTGAAGACGGTGAGTAGAATCGAAGCTGTGTGTGGGCCCCGGGCACAGGCTGTGGATCTGAGTACAATGTCTTTGTCCAGCGGACCTGCTCATGAGCTTCAACATCTCCGCAGGTCACACAACAGTCGCCAACCTGGACCTGGCTTTGATTTGCAGAGCAGGAGCAGGCTGCTGCTGGTGAACTGGAGCAATTCAGCATCAGCCCAAGGGCCGTGAGCACTTGGTCCAGTGGGAATTGTTGGAGGGATACTGCTGTACGGTGGCTGTGTGTCGTGCAGAGGAACATCGTAATCGCTAGTCGGAAAAATACCCAAATCCAGCGAGTTTTACCATCCTGATGGTCGCAGAATATCGTGGAGTTGTTGGCTAATCACAGCCATCGATCTCGATCAATGAGTCGAGGTCAGAGCCAGGCATGAGCCGATGAAAAGCCCCAGAGCTTTGTGAACCAGGGGACCAATGTCACCTGTTCCCCCCCCCCCCCACCCTCCCCCCGAGCTCGCTGCACTCACCACCCGTCCCATCTCCAATTACCCACATCCCCAAATCTTATATTCTGAAAGATGTCCGTCGAATGTACACTTCACTGGATCAAAGCAAACTTCTCCCACAGGCTCCCCATGGATTGACCCCTCGATCACTGAACCATTGTTGCCACAGCCTTGGGCTTTGTCACTTTTATTTGCTAATTGTTTTCCTGTCTCCAGACCCGATCGTTCAGATCGCCATCGATAACTCTCGCAACATCCTGTACACTCGCTCCGAGAAGGGAGTCCTGCAGGTAGGGAGCGGCTGTGTGTGCGCGAGGGGCTGCCGCCCATTGGCTGTGTGTGCGCGAGGGGCTGCCGCCCATTGGCTGTGTGTGCGCGAGGGGCTGCTGCCCATTGGCTGTGTGCGCGCGAGGGGAGGGGCTGCCGCCCATTGGCTGTGTGCGCGCGAGGGGAGGGGCTGCCGCCCATTGGCTGTGTGTGCGCGAGGGGAGGGGCTGCCGCCCATTGGCTGTGTGCGCGCGAGGGGAGGGGCTGCCGCCCATTGGCTGTGTGTGCGCGAGGGGAGGGGCTGCCGCCCATTGGCTGTGTGCGCGCAAGGGGAGGGGCTGGCGCCCATTGACTGTGTGTGCCCGAGGGGAGGGGCTGCCGCCCATTGGCTGTGTGTGCGCGAGGGGAGGGGCTGCCGCCCATTGGCTGTGTGTGCGCGAGGGGCTGCCGCCATTGGCTGTGTGCGCGCGAGGGGAGGGGTTGTCGCCCATTGGCTGTGTGCGCCCCGAGGGCCTGTCGCCCATTGGCTGTGTGCGCCCGAGGGCCTGTCGCCCATTGGCTGTGTGCGCCCGAGGGGCTGTCGCCCATTGGCTGTGTGCGCCCGAGGGGCTGTCGCCCATTGGCTGTGTGCGCCCGAGGGGCTGTCGCCCATTGGCTGTGTGCGCTGGAGGGGCTATCGCCCATTGGCTGTGTGACACCCATTGGCTGTGTGACTCCCGCTCGCCCCAACACCCATCCTCTGTGCTACAGAGAGACTGACTCGTTTGCTCTGGTTTTCAGGTGTATGACCTGGGTCTTGAAGGCCATGGGATGAGCCGAGTGGCCTCCATATCTCAGAATTCCCTTGTTTCTGCAGCAGGTAACATAGCCAGGTGAGTGTGTGTCCTGCCTGGAGGCAGCTGGTCAGCTCTTGTGTCTTGTGATTGGTGCTGTGACTGCCACAAATGATGCTACTCAGCACGTTGCCACATTGTTCAGCGGTGTCAACAAGCACTTCGCAAACAATGTGAAACTTCAGCTATCGGCCATGGCTCAGTGGTAACGATTCAGCAGAATATTTTGGGTTCAAGCCCCACTCCAGAGACTTGAGCACATTATCCAGGCAGTGCTGAGGGAGCGCCGCTCTGTCGGAGGGGCAGTACTGAGGGAGCGCCGCACTGTCGGAGGGGCAGTACTGAGGGAGCGCCGCACTGTCAGAGGGGCAGTACTGAGGGAGCGCCGCACTGTCAGAGGGGCAGTGCTGAGGGAGCGCCGCACTGTCGGAGGGGCAGTACTGAGGGAGCGCCGCACTGTCAGAGGGGCAGTACTGAGGGAACGCCGCATGTCGGAGGGGCAGTGCTGAGGGAGCGCCGCACTGTCGGAGGGGCAGTACTGAGGGAGCGCCGCACTGTCGGAGGGGCAGTACTGAGGGAGCGCCGCACTGTCGGAGGGGCAGTACTGAGGGAGTGCCGCACTGTCGGAGGGGCGGTACTGAGGGAGCGCCGCACTGTCGGAGGGGCGGCACTGAGGGAGCGCCGCACTGTCGGAGGGGCGGTACTGAGGGAGTGCCGCACTGTCGGAGGGGCAGTACTGAGGGAGTGCAGCACTGTCGGAGGGGCGGTACTGAGGGAGCGCAGCACTGAGGGAGCGCCGCACTGTCGGAGGGGCGGTACTGAGGGAGTGCCGCACTGTCGGAGGGGCAGTACTGAGGGAGCGCCGCACTGTCGGAGGGGCGGTACCGAGGGAGTGCCGCACTGTTGGAGGGGCGGTACTGAGGGAGCATCGCACTGTCGGAGGGACAGTACTGAGGGAGCAGCATCATCATTATCATAGGTAGTCCCTCGGAATTGAGGAAGGCTTGCTTCCACTCCTAAAGTGAGTTCTTTGGTGACTAAACAGTCCAATACGAGAGCCACAGACTGTCACAGGTGGGACTGACATTCGTCAGGGGAAGTGGGGCGGTGAGTGGGACTGATTTGTCGCACGTTCCTTCCGCTGCCTGCGCCTAACCTCTTCGCGTTCCTGGCGTTGAGACTCGAGGTGCTCAGCACCCTCCCGGATGCACTTCCTCCACTTCGGGCGATCTTTGGCCAGGGACTCCCAGGTGTCAGTGGGGATGTTGCACTTTATCAGGGAGGCTTTGAGGGTGTCCTTGTAACGTTTCCGCTGCCCACCTTTGGCTCGTTTGCCGAGAAGGAGTTCTGAGTAGAGCGCTTGCTTTGGGAGTCTCGTGTCTGTGATGCGAACTATGTGGCCTGCCCAGCGAAGCTGATCGAGTGTGGTCAGTTCTTCAAGGGTGGGGATGTTGGCCTGGTCGAGGACGCTAACGTTGGTGCATCTGTCCTCCCGGGGATTTGTAGGATCTTGCGGAGACATCGTTGGTGGTATTTCTCCAGTGACTTGAGGTGTCTACTGTACATGGTCCATGTCTCTGAGCCATACAGGACAAAGAGTATTACTACACCCCTGTAGACCATGAGCTCAGTGGTAGATTTGAGGGCCTGGTCTTCAAACACTCTTTTCCTCGGGCGGCCGAAGGCTACACTGGTGCACTGGAGGCGATGCTGAATCTACACATCAATGTCTGCCTTTGTTGATAAGAGGCTCCCGAGGTATGGGAAATGGTCCATGTTGTCCAGGACCGTGCCGTGGATCTTGATGACTGGAGGGCAGTGCTGTGCGGTGATGACAGGCTGGTGAAGGACCTTTGTCTTACGGATGTTAAGCGTAAGGCCCATGCGTCCATATGCCTCAGTGAATACATTGACTATATCCTGGAGTTCAGCCTCTCAATGTGCACAGACACAGACGTCGTCCACATACTGCAGCTCAATGTCAGAGGTTGGGGTGATCTTAGACCTGGCCTGGAGACGGCGTAGGTTAAACAGGTTCCCTCTGGTTCTGTAGTTTAATTCCACTCCAGCGGGGAGCTTGTTGACTGTGAGGTGGAGCATGGTGGCGAGGAAGATTGAGAAGAGGGTTGGAGCGATAACGCAGCCCTGTTTGACCCCGGTCCGGACGTGGATTGGGTCTGTAATGGATCCGTTGGTAAGGATCACGGCCTGCATGTCATCGTGGAGCAGGCGAAGGATGTTGACAAACTTTTGGAGGCATCCGAAACGGAGGAGGACGCTCCATAGACCCTCGCGGTTGACAGTGTCAAAGGCCTTTGTAAGATCGAAGGTCATGTATAAGGGCTGGCGCTGCTCCCTGCATTTTTCCTGCAGCTGTCTCGCTGCAAAGATCTTGTCTGTTGTGCCCCGTAGGGGACAAAATCTGCTTTATGACTCCGGGAGGAGCTCCTCGGCCGGCCACAGGGTGAAGACAACTGAGGAGAACTCGAGTGACAACGTTCCCAGTGGCTGAAAGCAGGGAGATTCCCCTGTAGTACTGCAGTCGGACTTGTCCCCCTTTTTAAAAATGGTCACAATCACTGCATCTCTGAGATCTCCAGTCATGCTCTCCTCCCTCCAGATGAGAGAGATGAAGTCATGTATCCGCGCCAACAGCGCCTCTCCGCCATACTTTAGCACCTCAGCAGGGATTCCATCCGCACCCGTAGCTTTGTTATTCTTGAGCTGTTTTATGTCTTTGCCAACCCCGTGCAACATTGGGGTTTCACTGAGGTGTGGCGGGTCGCATGCTGCGGGATGGGGTCGAGAACACTCGAGTCAAAGGCAGAGTCTTGATTGAGGAGATCTTCAAAGTGCTCCTTCCATCGGGCCCTGACAGCCTCGGTGTCCTTAATGAGTGTTTCCCCGTTCTTGGCCAGGAGCAGGGTGGGCCCTTGGGAGTTTGGACCGTAGATGGCCTTGACTGCAGCGAAGAATCCTCGCATATCGTGGCTGTCGGCCAGTTGTTGTATCTCCTGTGCTTTCTCCATCCACCACCTGTTCTTTAGGTCCCGGGTTTTTTGCTGGACCTGAGCCTTGAGCCGACTGTAATGTTGTTTTGCAGCTCCTGAGTTGGGCTGTTGCTTGAGGCTCAGAAATGCTTTGTGCTTGCGGTCTATTAGATTTTCGATCTCCTGATCATTTTCATCAAACCAGTCCTGATGTTTTCTGGTTGAGTGACCAAGTGTCTCTTCACAGGCACTGGTTATAGAGGCCTGGAGGGCAGACCAAGCGCTGTGGGGATTCAGCATCTCGGGGTCATCAAGGCACGCCAGATTGGCTGTGAGGCGCTGGCTGTATAGGGCTCTCTTAGCTGGGTCTCTAAGTGTCCCGGCACTTTTTTGCGGAACTGCTTCTGCTGTCCCCTCTGCTTTGGGGCGATGTTAATGTTGATGATGGATTGGATTAGGTGATGGTCCATCCAGCAGTCGTCAGCTCCTGTCATGGCGTGGGTGATGCACACATCCTTGCAATCCCTGGCTCGGACGATGACATAGTCGAGCAGGTGCCAGTGTTTGGAGCGAGGGTGTTGCTACGATGCCTTGTATTTGTCCCTCTGGCGGAACAGGTTGTTGGTGATGAGGAGTTCATGTTCTCGACATTTTGTCAGGAGTAGCGTACCGCTGGAGTTGGCATTCCCTACACCCCTCTCTGTCAATCACATCTCCCCAGGGGGCTGTGTCTTTGCCGATCCTGGCATTAAAGTCACCTAGGATCTTCAATTTGTCGCCCGCAGGGACGCGGGACAGGGATGTCTCGAGGTTGGAATAAAAACCCTCTTTAGCCTCATCCATTGCATCGAGTGTGGGGGCTACGCACTGATGACTGTGGCACAGTGGTTCCGAGATAGGGTGATATGGAGAGCCATGAGGCGTTCGTTGACCCCACAGGGGGAGTCTTTGAGGCAGTTGACCAGCTCATTTTTGACGACAAAGCCGACTCCTTGAAGGCGGCGTTCTGCCTCTGGTTTCCCTTTCCAGAAGAAGGTGTAATCTCCACCATGTTCCTTTAACTGGCCTTCCCCTGCCCGCCGGGTCTCGCTTAGGGCGGCGATGTCAGTGTCAAAACGTCTGAGTTCCCGAGCAACTATCACGGTGCGGAGTTCCGGCCTGTTGCTGTTGGGATTGTCCGAACTTCATACTGACGGAGTGGAAGATGCCTGTGCGTGAGTTCTTTTAACATGGGGTGGCCGCTGCACACCAGCAACCACACGGGCTTAGCTGAACAAGGTCTTGGTCCGGTGGCAAGGGCATCGAAGGCAACTGGAGACCAGGCACAGCTCGATAAGCCTGATTGCCGACAGCGAAGTGTTGGCCGCAAGCTCTGCGCCGGGTAGCGCCATCAATGGTAGATGGCCCGAGGCTGGGCTGGGGGGCAGGCATTAGGAAGGTCAGCTGTCGGCTCGGGTTCCCAGGGATGTTTTGGAAAGTTCCTTCCAAGGTTAAAAATTTACCCAAAGTTGTTCTAAAAGTTCAAGAGTTTAAAAGTATTTCCAAATTATTGAAAAGAAAAGTTACATAAGTTGATTGAAGATTTAATAAACAGATTAAGAGTTTGTGAAAAGTTGATTTATTTTAAAAAGTCTAAAATGTAAATGGCATTGTTAAAAAGTTAGTGTTCACCGCGAGCGACCGAGGGCAGGTACAGCCCATCGTTGGACCCGGAGTGCATTGTTGGGCCGGGCCCTCGGGCCGAAGGGACCCGGAGTGTGTCATTGGGCCGGGCCCACTGACCGAAGGGACCCGGAGTGTGTCGTTGGGCCGGGCCCACTGACCGAAGGGACCCGGAGTGTGTTGTTGGGCCGGGCCCTCTGACCGAAGGGACCCGGAGTGTGTTGTTGGGCCGGGCCCTCTGACCGAAGGGACCCGGAGTGTGTCGTTGGGCCGGGCCCACTGACCGAAGGGATCCGGAGTGTGTCGTTGGGCCGGGCCCACTGACCGAAGGGACCCGGAGTGTGTCGTTGGGCCGGGCCCTCTGACCGAAGGGACCCGGAGTGTGTCGTTGGGCCGGGCCCTCGGGCCGAAGGGACCCGGAGTGTGTCGTTGGGCCGGGCCCTCGGGCCGAAGGGACCCGGAGTGTGTCGTTGGGCCGGGCCCTCTGACCGAAGGGACCCGGAGTGTGTCGTTGGGCTGGGCCCTCTGACCGAAGGGACCCGGAGTGTGTCGTTGGGCTGGGCCCTCTGACCGAAGGGACCCGGAGTGTGTTGTTGGGCCGGGCCCTCGGGCCGAAGGGACCCGGAGTGCATTGTTGGGCCGGGCCCACTGACCGAAGGGACCCGGAGTGTGTCGTTGGGCTGGGCCCTCTGACCGAAGGGACCCGGAGTGCATTGTTGGGCCGGGCCCACTGACCGAAGGGACCCGGAGTGTGTCGTTGGGCTGGGCCCTCTGACCGAAGGGACCCGGAGTGTGTTGTTGGGCCGGGCCCTCGGGCCGAAGGGACCCGGAGTGCATTGTTGGGCCGGGCCCACTGACCGAAGGGACCCGGAGTGTGTCGTTGGGCCGGGCCCTCTGACCGAAGGGACCCGGAGTGTGTCGTTGGGCCGGGCCCACTGACCGAAGGGACCCGGAGTGTGTTGTTGGGCCGGGCCCTCGGGCCGAAGGGACCCGGAGTGTGTTGTTGGGCCGGGCCCTCTGACCGAAGGGACCCGGAGTGTGTCGTTGGGCCGGGCCCTCTGACCGAAGGGACCCGGAGTGTGTCGTTGGGCCGGGCCCACTGACCGAAGGGACCCGGAGTGTGTCGTTGGACCGGGCCCTCTGACCGAAGGGACCCGGAGTGTGTCGTTGGGCTGGGCCCTCGGGCCGAAGGGACCCGGAGTGTGTTGTTGGGCCGGGCCCTCTGACCGAAGGGACCCGGAGTGTGTCGTTGGGCCGGGCCCTCTGACCGAAGGGACCCGGAGTGTGTCTCACCCGCTGCCTCAGACACAACCGCCCCCAACACACTACTCCTGACACACGCTACTCCTGACAAAGGTACAACATTCACAGTCTGTTCTTGGCACCTCCACCAACGAGTGTTGCCGGCAATAACAAAGAACGACTTGCATTGATACTGCTACTGCTACCGTCCCCGAGTAAAACTCTCCAGCTACAGTATAAATGTGTGGGAGCCAGCCAACCAACATGTGTAAATTCCCTGACCCTGACCCTGACCCTGCTGCAAGACACCAAGGCCACTGGAGTGCCGCACTGTCGGAGGGGCAGTACTGAGGGAGTGCTGCACTGTCGGAGGGGCAGTACTGAGGTAGCGCTGCACTGTCGGAGGGGCAGTACTGAGGGAGCGCCGCACTGTCGGAGGGGCAGTACTGAGGGAGAGCCGCACTGTCGGAGGGGCAGTACTGAGGGAGCGCCGCACTGTCGGAGGGGCAGTACTGAGGGAGCGCCGCACTGTCGGAGGGGCAGTACTGAGGGAGCGCTGCACTGTCGGAGGGGCAGTACTGAGGGAGCGCCGCACTGTCGGAGGGGCAGTACTGAGGGAGCGCCGCACTGTCGGAGGGGCAGTACTGAGGGAGTGCTGCACTGTTGGAGGGGCGGTACTGAGGGAGAGCCGCACTGTCGGAGGGGCAGTACTGAGGGAGTGCTGCACTGTCAGAGGGGCAGTACTGAGGGAGCGCCGCACTGTCGGAGGGGCAGTACTGAGGGAGATCTGCACTGTGGGAGGGGCATTACTGAGGGAGTGCCGCACTGTCGGAGGGGCAGTACTGAGGGAGCGCCGCACTGTCGGAGGGGCAGTACTGAGGGAGCGCCGCACTGTCGGAGGGGCAGTACTGAGGGAGCGCCGCACTGTCGGAGGGGCAGTACTGAGGGAGCGCCGCACTGTCGTAGGGGCAGTACTGAGGGAGCGCCGCACTGTCGGAGGGGCAGTACTGAGGGAGAGCTGCACTGTCGGAGGGTCAGTGCTGAGGGAGAGCCGCACTGTCGGAGGGGCAGTACTGAGGGAGCGCAGCACTGTCAGAGGTGCTGCCTTTTAGATGCGATGTTAAAGCGGTGTCTTGTCTGCTGCCTCTTATAGATGTAAAAGATCCCACTGCACTATTTCGAAGAAAAGGAGGGGAGTTCTTCGTGCTGCACTGTCCAATATTTAAACCTCAACCAACATCATTTTTTTTTTAAACCCCTGATTATTTGGTTGTTTATCACTGCTGGTGTGGGAGCTTGCTGTACACACATTGGCTGACGCAGTTCCGATATTACAACATTGACCACGCTTTAAATAAAAGGGCTTCATTGGCTGTAAAGTGCTTGGTCACGTGCTGAGGAGGTGAAAGATGTTTGGGTGTGGATATTTTTTCACGTTTATAAGTTGTCTCAAGGTCAAGGCACTCGTTGACTTTCAGAGGAAATAATTACAAGAACCATGACTGCTGCTGTCACATGTACCACAACCATTACCACGAATAATGCCACGTGTACAACAGGCAGAGAGGGAGCGATTCACAGCCTCGGGTCTGACTCGGTCCATTGTGAGACCTGCATGCCAACCCTTTATCCCTTCTTTCCCTCTGGCTGCCTGACAATGTGCCTGTGTCAAAGTATGACTCCATCCCATTACTCAATTTCAGTTTTAACAAGAATAATGTGGCGCGCACTCCTGAATTTTCCCGGTCTGTGGTCGGTGCCACACAAGGCTGGAGCTCAGTGCCGGTTCCGTGCCTGTTCTTTACCCACTGACTGAACATTACTCACACTCTCAGCTCACTCACTGAACATTACTCACACTCTCAGCTCACTCACTGACCATTACTCACACTCTCAGCTCACTCACTGAACATTACTCACACTCTCAGCTCACTCACTGAACATTACTCACACTCTCAGCTCACTGAACATTACTCACACTCTCAGCTCACTGAACATTACTCACACTCAGCTCACTCACTGAACATTACTCACACTCTCAGCTCACTCAATGAACATTACTCATACTCTCAGCTCACTGAACATTACTCACACTCTCAGCTCACTGAACATTGCTCACACTCTCAGCTCACTGAACATTACTCACACTCTCAGCTCACTCACTGAACATTACTCACACTCTCAGCTCACTGAACATTACTCACACTCTCAGCTCACTGAACATTACTCACACTCTCAGCTCACTCAGTGAACATTACTCACACTCTCAGCTCACTGAACATTACTCACACACTCAGCTCACTCACTGAACATTACTCACACTCTCAGCTCACTCACTGAACATTACTCACACTCTCAGCTCACTGAACATTACTCTCAGCTCAGTCACTGAACATTACTCACACTCTCAGCTCACTGAACATTACTCACACTCTCAGCTCAGTCACTGAACATTACTCACACTCTCAGTTCACTCACTGAACATTACTCACACTCTCAGCTCACTCACTGAACATTGCTCACACTCTCAGCTCACTGAACATTACTCACACTCTCAGCTCACTCACTGAACATTACTCACACTCTCAGCTCACTCACTGAACATTACTCACACTGACAGCTCACTCACTGAACATTACTCACACTCTCAGCTCACTCACTGAACATTACTCACACTCTCAGCTCACTGAACATTACTCACACTCTCAGCTCAGTCACTGAACATTACTCACACTCTCAGCTCACTGAACATTACTCACACTCTCAGCTCAGTCACTGAACATTACTCACACTCTCAGCTCACTCACTGAACATTACTCACACTCTCAGCTCACTGAACATTACTCACACTCTCAGCTCACTCACTGAACATTACTCACACTTTCAGCTCACTGAACATTACTCACACTCTCAGCTCAGTCACTGAACATTACTCACACTCTCAGCTCACTGAACATTACTCACACTCTCAGCTCACTGAACATTACTCACACTCTCAGCTCACTGAACGTTATTCACACTCTCAGCTCACTGAACATTACTCACACTCTGAGCTCACTGAACATTACTCACACTCTCAGCTCGCTCACTGAACATTACTCACACTCTCAGCTCACTCACTGAACATTACTCACACTCTCAGCTCACTGATCATTACTCACACTCACAGCTCACTGAACATTACTCACACTCTCAGCTCACTGATCATTACTCACACTCTCAGCTCACTCACTGAACATTACTCACACTCTCAGCTCACTCACTGAACATTACTCACACTCTCAGCTCACTCACTGAACATTACTCTCACTCTCAGCTCACTGAACATTACTCACACTCTCAGCTCACTGAACATTACTCACACTCTCAGCTCACTCACTGAACATTACTCACACTCTCAGCTCACTCACTGACCATTACTCACACTCTCAGCTCACTGAACATTACTCACACTCTCAGCTCACTCACTGAACATTACTCACACTCTCAGCTCACTCACTGAACATCACTCACACTCTCAGCTCACTCACTGAACATTACTCACACTCTCAGCTCACTGAACATTACTCACACTCTCAGCTCACTGAACATTACTCACACTCTCAGCTCACTCACTGAACATTACTCACACTCTCAGCTCAATGAACATTACTCACACTCTCAGCTCACTCACTGAACATTACTCACACTCTCAGCTCACTCACTGAACATTACTCACACTCTCAGCTCACTGAACATTACTCACACTCTCAGCTCACTCACTGAACATTACTCACACTCTCAGCTCACTCACTGAACATTACTCACACACTCAGCTCACTCACTGAACATTACTCACACTCTCAGCTCACTGAACATTACTCACACTCTCAGCTCACTGAACATTACTCACTCTCTCAGCTCACTGACTGAACATTATTCACACTCTCAGCTCACTCACTGAACATTACTCACACTCTCAGCTCACTGAACATGACTCAGACTCTCAGCTCACTGAACATTACTCACACTCTCAGCTCACTGAACATTACTCACACTCTCAGCTCACTGAACATGACTCACACTCTCAGCTCACTCACTGAACATTACTCACACTCTCAGCTCACTGAACATTGCTCACACTCTCAGCTCACTCACTGAACATTACTCACACTCTCAGCTCACTGAACATTACTCACACTCTCAGCTCACTGAACATTACTCACACTCTCAGCTCACTGAACATTACTCACACTCTCAGCTCACTGAACATTACTCACACTCAGCTCACTGAACATGACTCACACTCTCAGCTCACTGAACATTACTCACACTCTCAGCTCACTGAACATTGCTCACACTCTCAGCTCACTCACTGAACATTACTCACACTCTCAGCTCACTCACTGAACATTACTCACACTCTCAGCTCACTGAACATTACTCACACTCTCAGCTCACTCACTGAACATTACTCACACTCTCAGCTCACTGAACATTACTCACACTCTCAGCTCACTCACTGAACATTACTCACACTCTCAGCTCACTGAACATTACTCACACTCTCAGCTCACTCACTGAACATGACTCAGACTCTCAGCTCACTCACTGAACATTACTCACACTCAGCTCACTGAACATGACTCACACTCTCAGCTCATTGAACATTACTCACACTCTCAGCTCACTGAACATTGCTCACACTCTCAGCTCACTCACTGAACATTACTCACACTCTCAGCTCACTCACTGAACATTACTCACACTCTCAGCTCACTGAACATTACTCACACTCTCAGCTCACTCACTGAACATTACTCACACTCTCAGCTCACTGAACATTACTCACACTCAGCTCACTGAACATTACTCACACTCTCAGCTCACTGAACATTACTCACACTCTCAGCTCACTGAACATTACTCACACTCAGCTCACTGAACATGACTCACACTCTCAGCTCACTGAACATTACTCACACTCTCAGCTCACTCACTGAACATTACTCACACTCTCAGCTCACTGAACATTACTCACACTCTCAGCTCACTCACTGAACATGACTCACACTCTCAGCTCACTGAACATTACTCACACTCTCAGCTCACTCACTGAACATTACTCACACTCTCAGCTCACTCACTGAACATTACTCACACTCTCAGCTCACTCACTGAACATTACTCACACTCTCAGCTCACTCACTGAACATTACTCACACTCTCAGCTCACTCACTGAACATTACTCACACTCTCAGCTCACTCACTGAACATTACTCACACTCTCAGCTCACTCACTGAACATTACTCACACTCTCAGCTCACTCACTGAACATTACTCACACTCTCAGCTCACTCACTGAACATTACTCACACTCTCAGCTCACTCGCTGAACATTACTCACACTCAGCTCACTCGCTGAACATTACTCACACTCAGCTCACTCACTGAACATTACTCACACTCGCAGCTCACTCACTGAACATTACTCACACTCTCAGCTCACTGAACATTACTCACACTCTCAGCTCACTCACTGAACATTACACACACTCTCAGCTCACTCACTGAACATTACTCACACTCTCAGCTCACTCACTGAACATTACTCACACTCTCAGCTCACTCACTGAACATTACTCACACTCTCAGCTCACTCACTGAACATTACTCTCACTCTCAGCTCACTCACTGAACATTACTCACACTCTCAGCTCACTGAACATTACTCACTCTCTCAGCTCACTCACTGAACATTACTCACACTCTCAGCTCAATGAACATTACTCACACTCTCAGCTCACTCACTGAACATTACTCTCACTCTCAGCTCACTCACTGAACATTACTCACACTCTCAGCTCACTGAACATTACTCACACTCTCAGCTCACTGAACATTACTCACACTCTCAGCTCACTGAACATTACTCACTCTCTCAGCTCACTCACTGAACATTACTCACACTCTCAGCTCACTGAACATGACTCACACTCTCAGCTCACTGAACATTACTCACACTCTCAGCTCACTGAACATTACTCACACTCTCAGCTCACTGAACATTACTCACACTCTCAGCTCACTCACTGAACATTACTCACACTCTCAGCTCACTGAACATTACTCACACTCTCAGCTCACTGAACATTACTCACACTCTCAGCTCACTGAACATTACTCACACTCAGCTCACTGAACATTACTCACACTCTCAGCTCACTGAACATTACTCACACTCTCAGCTCACTGAACATTACTCACACTCAGCTCACTGAACATGACTCACACTCTCAGCTCACTGAACATTACTCACACTCTCAGCTCACTCACTGAACATTACTCACACTCTCAGCTCACTGAACATTACTCACACTCTCAGCTCACTCACTGAACATGACTCACACTCTCAGCTCACTGAACATTACTCACACTCTCAGCTCACTCACTGAACATTACTCACACTCTCAGCTCACTCACTGAACATTACTCACACTCTCAGCTCACTCACTGAACATTACTCACACTCTCAGCTCACTGAACATTACTCACACTCTCAGCTCACTCACTGAACATTACTCACACTCTCAGCTCACTCACTGAACATTACTCACACTCTCAGCTCACTCACTGAACATTACTCACACTCTCAGCTCACTCACTGAACATTACTCACACTCTCAGCTCACTCACTGAACATTACTCACACTCTCAGCTCACTCGCTGAACATTACTCACACTCAGCTCACTCACTGAACATTACTCACACTCGCAGCTCACTCACTGAACATTACTCACACTCTCAGCTCACTGAACATTACTCACACTCTCAGCTCACTCACTGAACATTACACACACTCTCAGCTCACTCACTGAACATTACTCACACTCTCAGCTCACTCACTGAACATTACTCACACTCTCAGCTCACTCACTGAACATTACTCACACTCTCAGCTCACTCACTGAACATTACTCTCACTCTCAGCTCACTCACTGAACATTACTCACACTCTCAGCTCACTGAACATTACTCACTCTCTCAGCTCACTCACTGAACATTACTCACACTCTCAGCTCAATGAACATTACTCACACTCTCAGCTCACTCACTGAACATTACTCTCACTCTCAGCTCACTCACTGAACATTACTCACACTCTCAGCTCACTGAACATTACTCACACTCTCAGCTCACTGAACATTACTCACACTCTCAGCTCACTGAACATTACTCACTCTCTCAGCTCACTCACTGAACATTACTCACACTCTCAGCTCACTGAACATTACTCACACTCTCAGCTCACTGAACGTTATTCACACTCTCAGCTCACTCACTGAACATTACTCACACTCTCAGCTCACTGAACATTACTCACACTCTCAGCTCACTGAACATTACTCACACTCTCAGCTCACTCACTGAACATTACTCACACTCTCAGCTCACTGAACATTACTCACACTCTCAGCTCACTGAACATTACTCACACTCTCAGCTCACTCACTGAACATTACTCACACTCTCAGCTCAATGAACATTACTCACACTCTCAGCTCACTTACTGAACATTACTCACACTCTCAGCTCACTCACTGAACATTACTCACACTCTCAGCTCACTCACTGAACATTACTCACACTCTCAGCTCACTCACTGAACATTACTCACACTCTCAGCTCACTCACTGAACATTACTCACACTCTCAGCTCACTCACTGAACATTACTCACACTCGCAGCTCATTCACTGAACATTACTCACACTCTCAGCTCACTGAACATTACTCACACTCTCAGCTCACTCACTGAACATCACTCACACTCTCAGCTCACTCACTGAACATTACTCACACTCTCAGCTCACTGAACATTACTCACACTCTCAGCTCACTGAACATTACTCACACTCTCAGCTCACTCACTGAACATTACTCACACTCTCAGCTCACTCACTGAACATTACTCACACACTCTGCTCACTCACTGAACATTACTCACACTCTCAGCTCACTGAACATTACTCACACTCTCAGCTCACTGAACATTACTCACTCTCTCAGCTCACTGACTGAACATTATTCACACTCTCAGCTCACTCACTGAACATTACTCACACTCTCGGCTCACTGAACATGACTCAGACTCTCAGCTCACTGAACATTACTCACACTCTCAGCTCACTGAACATTACTCACACTCTCAGCTCACTGAACATGACTCAGACTCTCAGCTCACTCACTGAACATTACTCACACTCTCAGCTCACTGAACATTGCTCACACTCTCAGCTCACTCACTGAACATTACTCACACTCTCAGCTCACTGAACATTACTCACACTCTCAGCTCACTGAACATTACTCACACTCTCAGCTCACTGAACATTACTCACACTCAGCTCACTGAACATGACTCACACTCTCAGCTCACTGAACATTACTCACACTCTCAGCTCACTGAACATTGCTCACACTCTCAGCTCACTCACTGAACATTACTCACACTCTCAGCTCACTCACTGAACATTACTCACACTCTCAGCTCACTGAACATTACTCACACTCTCAGCTCACTCACTGAACATTACTCACACTCTCAGCTCACTGAACATTACTCACACTCTCAGCTCACTCACTGAACATTACTCACACTCTCAGCTCACTGAACATTACTCACACTCTCAGCTCACTCACTGAACATGACTCAGACTCTCAGCTCACTCACTGAACATTACTCACACTCTCAGCTCACTGAACATTGCTCACACTCTCAGCTCACTCACTGAAAATTACTCACACTCTCAGCTCACTCACTGAACATTACTCACACTCTCAGCTCACTGAACATTACTCACACTCTCAGCTCACTCACTGAACATTACTCACACTCTCAGCTCACTGAACATTACTCACACTCAGCTCACTGAACATTACTCACACTCTCAGCTCACTGAACATTACTCACACTCTCAGCTCACTGAACATTACTCACACTCTCAGCTCACTGAACATTACTCACACTCAGCTCACTGAACATGACTCACACTCTCAGCTCACTGAACATTACTCACACTCTCAGCTCACTCACTGAACATTACTCACACTCTCAGCTCACTCACTGAACATTACTCACACTCTCAGCTCACTGAACATTACTCACACTCTCAGCTCACTGAACATTACTCACACTCTCAGCTCACTCACTGAACATTACTCACACTCTCAGCTCACTCACTGAACATTACTCACACACTCTGCTCACTCACTGAACATTACTCACACTCTCAGCTCACTGAACATTACTCACACTCTCAGCTCACTGAACATTACTCACTCTCTCAGCTCACTGACTGAACATTATTCACACTCTCAGCTCACTCACTGAACATTACTCACACTCTCGGCTCACTGAACATGACTCAGACTCTCAGCTCACTGAACATTACTCACACTCTCAGCTCACTGAACATTACTCACACTCTCAGCTCACTGAACATGACTCAGACTCTCAGCTCACTCACTGAACATTACTCACACTCTCAGCTCACTGAACATTGCTCACACTCTCAGCTCACTCACTGAACATTACTCACACTCTCAGCTCACTGAACATTACTCACACTCTCAGCTCACTGAACATTACTCACACTCTCAGCTCACTGAACATTACTCACACTCAGCTCACTGAACATGACTCACACTCTCAGCTCACTGAACATTACTCACACTCTCAGCTCACTGAACATTGCTCACACTCTCAGCTCACTCACTGAACATTACTCACACTCTCAGCTCACTCACTGAACATTACTCACACTCTCAGCTCACTGAACATTACTCACACTCTCAGCTCACTCACTGAACATTACTCACACTCTCAGCTCACTGAACATTACTCACACTCTCAGCTCACTCACTGAACATTACTCACACTCTCAGCTCACTGAACATTACTCACA
Source organism: Pristiophorus japonicus (assembly GCF_044704955.1). NCBI lineage: Eukaryota > Metazoa > Chordata > Chondrichthyes > Pristiophoridae > Pristiophorus > Pristiophorus japonicus. Next base: position 180,246 of record NW_027254601.1, read on the forward strand.
CTCTCAGCTCACTCACTGAACATGACTCAGACTCTCAGCTCACTCACTGAACATTACTCACACTCTCAGCTCACTGAACATTGCTCACACTCTCAGCTCACTCACTGAAAATTACTCACACTCTCAGCTCACTCACTGAACATTACTCACACTCTCAGCTCACTGAACATTACTCACACTCTCAGCTCACTCACTGAACATTACTCACACTCTCAGCTCACTGAACATTACTCACACTCAGCTCACTGAACATTACTCACACTCTCAGCTCACTGAACATTACTCACACTCTCAGCTCACTGAACATTACTCACACTCAGCTCACTGAACATGACTCACACTCTCAGCTCACTGAACATTACTCACACTCTCAGCTCACTCACTGAACATTACTCACACTCTCAGCTCACTGATCATTACTCACACTCTCAGCTCACTCACTGAACATGACTCACACTCTCAGCTCACTGAACATTACTCACACTCTCAGCTCACTGAACATTACTCACACTCTCAGCTCACTCACTGAACATTACTCACACTCTCAGCTCACTCACTGAACATTACTCACACACTCTGCTCACTCACTGAACATTACTCACACTCTCAGCTCACTGAACATTACTCACACTCTCAGCTCACTCACTGAACATTACTCACACTCTCAGCTCACTCACTGAACATTACTCACACTCTCAGCTCACTCACTGAACATTACTCACACTCTCAGCTCACTCACTGAACATTACTCACACTCTCAGCTCACTCACTGAACATTACTCACACTCTCAGCTCACTCACTGAACATTACTCACACTCTCAGCTCACTCGCTGAACATTACTCACACTCTCAGCTCACTCGCTGAACATTACTCACACTCTCAGCTCACTCACTGAACATTACTCACACTCGCAGCTCACTCACTGAACATTACTCACACTCTCAGCTCACTGAACATTACTCACACTCTCAGCTCACTCACTGAACATTACTCACACTCTCAGCTCACTCACTGAACATTACTCACACTCTCAGCGCACTGAACATTACTCACTCTCTCAGCTCACTCACTGAACATTACTCACACTCTCAGCTCACTGAACATTAATCACACTCTCAGCTCACTGAACATTATTCATACTCTCAGCTCACTCACTGAACATTACTCACACTCTCAGCTCACTGAACATTACTCACACTCTCAGCTCACTGAACATTACTCACACTCTCAGCTCACTGAACATTACTCACTCTCTCAGCTCACTCACTGAACATTACTCACACTCTCAGCTCACTGAACATTACTCACTCTCTCAGCTCACTCACTGAACATTACTCACACTCTCAGCTCACTGAACATTACTCACACTCTCAGCTCACTGAACGTTATTCACACTCTCAGCTCACTCACTGAACATTACTCACACTCTCAGCTCACTGAACATTACTCACACTCTCAGCTCACTGAACATTACTCACACTCTCAGCTCACTCACTGAACATTACTCACACTCTCAGCTCACTGAACATTACTCACACTCTCAGCTCACTGAACATTACTCACACTCTCAGCTCACTCACTGAACATTACTCACACTCTCAGCTCAATGAACATTACTCACACTCTCAGCTCACTCACTGAACATTACTCACACTCTCAGCTCACTCACTGAACATTACTCACACTCTCAGCTCACTCACTGAACATTACTCACACTCTCAGCTCACTGAACATTACTCACACTCTCAGCTCACTGAACATTACTCACTCTCTCAGCTCACTGAACATTACTCACACTCTCAGCTCACTGAACATTACTCACACTCTCAGCTCACTGAACATGACTCAGACTCTCAGCTCACTCACTGAACATTACTCACACTCTCAGCTCACTGAACATTGCTCACACTCTCAGCTCACTCACTGAACATTACTCACACTCTCAGCTCACTGAACATTACTCACACTGTCAGCTCACTGAACATTACTCACACTCTCAGCTCACTGAACATTACTCACACTCTCAGCTCACTGAACATTACTCACACTCAGCTCACTGAACATGACTCACACTCTCAGCTCACTGAACATTACTCACACTCTCAGCTCACTGAACATTGCTCACACTCTCAGCTCACTCACTGAACATTACTCACACTCTCAGCTCACTCACTGAACATTACTCACACTCTCAGCTCACTGAACATTACTCACACTCTCAGCTCACTCACTGAACATTACTCACACTCTCAGCTCACTGAACATTACTCACACTCTCAGCTCACTCACTGAACATTACTCACACTCTCAGCTCACTGAACATTACTCACACTCAGCTCACTCACTGAACATGACTCAGACTCTCAGCTCACTCACTGAACATTACTCACACTCTCAGCTCACTGAACATTGCTCACACTCTCAGCTCACTCACTGAAAATTACTCACACTCTCAGCTCACTCACTGAACATTACTCACACTCTCAGCTCACTGAACATTACTCACACTCTCAGCTCACTCACTGAACATCACTCACACTCTCAGCTCACTGAACATTACTCACACTCAGCTCACTGAACATTACTCACACTCTCAGCTCACTGAACATTACTCACACTCTCAGCTCACTGAACATTACTCACACTCAGCTCACTGAACATGACTCACACTCTCAGCTCACTGAACATTACTCACACTCTCAGCTCACTCACTGAACATTACTCACACTCTCAGCTCACTGAACATTACTCACACTCTCAGCTCACTCACTGAACATGACTCACACTCTCAGCTCACTGAACATTACTCACACTCTCAGCTCACTCACTGAACATTACTCACACTCTCAGCTCACTCACTGAACATTACTCACACTCTCAGCTCACTCACTGAACATTACTCACACTCTCAGCTCACTCACTGAACATTACTCACACTCTCAGCTCACTCACTGAACATTACTCACACTCTCAGCTCACTCACTGAACATTACTCACACTCTCAGCTCACTCACTGAACATTACTCACACTCTCAGCTCACTCGCTGAACATTACTCACACTCAGCTCACTCACTGAACATTACTCACACTCGCAGCTCACTCACTGAACATTACTCACACTCTCAGCTCACTGAACATTACTCACACTCTCAGCTCACTCACTGAACATTACACACACTCTCAGCTCACTCACTGAACATTACTCACACTCTCAGCTCACTCACTGAACATTACTCACACTCTCAGCTCACTCACTGAACATTACTCACACTCTCAGCTCACTCACTGAACATTACTCTCACTCTCAGCTCACTCACTGAACATTACTCACACTCTCAGCTCACTGAACATTACTCACTCTCTCAGCTCACTCACTGAACATTACTCACACTCTCAGCTCAATGAACATTACTCACACTCTCAGCTCACTCACTGAACATTACTCTCACTCTCAGCTCACTCACTGAACATTACTCACACTCTCAGCTCACTGAACATTACTCACACTCTCAGCTCACTGAATATTACTCACACTCTCAGCTCACTGAACATTACTCACTCTCTCAGCTCACTCACTGAACATTACTCACACTCTCAGCTCACTGAACATTACTCACACTCTCAGCTCACTGAACGTTATTCACACTCTCAGCTCACTCACTGAACATTACTCACACTCTCAGCTCACTGAACATTACTCACACTCTCAGCTCACTGAACATTACTCACACTCTCAGCTCACTCACTGAACATTACTCACACTCTCAGCTCACTGAACATTACTCACACTCTCAGCTCACTGAACATTACTCACACTCTCAGCTCACTCACTGAACATTACTCACACTCTCAGCTCAATGAACATTACTCACACTCTCAGCTCACTCACTGAACATTACTCACACTCTCAGCTCACTCACTGAACATTACTCACACTCTCAGCTCACTCACTGAACATTACTCACACTCTCAGCTCACTCACTGAACATTACTCACACTCGCAGCTCACTCACTGAACATTACTCACACTCTCAGCTCACTGAACATTACTCACACTCTCAGCTCACTCACTGAACATCACTCACACTCTCAGCTCACTCACTGAACATTACTCACACTCTCAGCTCACTGAACATTACTCACACTCTCAGCTCACTGAACATTACTCACACTCTCAGCTCACTCACTGAACATTACTCACACTCTCAGCTCAATGAACATTACTCACACTCTCAGCTCACTCACTGAACATTACTCACACTCTCAGCTCACTCACTGAACATTACTCACACACTCTGCTCACTCACTGAACATTACTCACACTCTCAGCTCACTGAACATTACTCACACTCTCAGCTCACTGAACATTACTCACTCTCTCAGCTCACTGACTGAACATTATTCACACTCTCAGCTCACTCACTGAACATTACTCACACTCTCGGCTCACTGAACATGACTCAGACTCTCAGCTCACTGAACATTACTCACACTCTCAGCTCACTGAACATTACTCACACTCTCAGCTCACTGAACATGACTCAGACTCTCAGCTCACTCACTGAACATTACTCACACTCTCAGCTCACTGAACATTGCTCACACTCTCAGCTCACTCACTGAACATTACTCACACTCTCAGCTCACTGAACATTACTCACACTCTCAGCTCACTGAACATTACTCACACTCTCAGCTCACTGAACATTACTCACACTCAGCTCACTGAACATGACTCACACTCTCAGCTCACTGAACATTACTCACACTCTCAGCTCACTGAACATTGCTCACACTCTCAGCTCACTCACTGAACATTACTCACACTCGCAGCTCACTCACTGAACATTACTCACACTCTCAGCTCACTGAACATTACTCACACTCTCAGCTCACTCACTGAACATTACTCACACTCTCAGCTCACTGAACATTACTCACACTCTCAGCTCACTCACTGAACATTACTCACACTCTCAGCTCACTGAACATTACTCACACTCAGCTCACTGAACATTACTCACACTCTCAGTTCACTGAACATTACTCACACTCTCAGCTCACTGAACATTACTCACACTCAGCTCACTGAACATGACTCACACTCTCAGCTCACTGAACATTACTCACACTCTCAGCTCACTCACTGAACATTACTCACACTCTCAGCTCACTGATCATTACTCACACTCAGCTCACTGAACATGACTCACACTCTCAGCTCACTGAACATTACTCACACTCTCAGCTCACTCACTGAACATTACTCACACTCTCAGCTCACTCACTGAACATGACTCACACTCTCAGCTCACTGAACATTACTCACACTCTCAGCTCACTCACTGAACATTACTCACACTCTCAGCTCACTCACTGAACATTACTCACACTCTCAGCTCACTCACTGAACATTACTCACACTCTCAGCTCACTCACTGAACATTACTCACACTCTCAGCTCACTCACTGAACATTACTCACACTCTCAGCTCACTCACTGAACATTACTCACACTCTCAGCTCACTCACTGAACATTACTCACACTCTCAGCTCACTCGCTGAACATTACTCACACTCTCAGCTCACTCGCTGAACATTACTCACACTCGCAGCTCACTCACTGAACATTACTCACACTCTCAGCTCACTCACTGAACATTACTCACACTCTCAGCTCACTCACTGAACATTACTCACACTCTCAGCTCACTGAACATTACTCACTCTCTCAGCTCACTCACTGAACATTACTCACACTCTCAGCTCACTCACTGAACATTACTCACACACTCAGCTCACTCACTGAACATTACTCACACTCTCAGCTCACTGAACATTACTCACACTCTCAGCTCACTGAACATTACTCACTCTCTCAGCTCACTGACTGAACATTATTCACACTCTCAGCTCACTCACTGAACATTACTCACACTCTCAGCTCACTGAACATGACTCAGACTCTCAGCTCACTGAACATTACTCACACTCTCAGCTCACTGAACATTACTCACACTCTCAGCTCACTGAACATGACTCAGACTCTCAGCTCACTCACTGAACATTACTCACACTCTCAGCTCACTGAACATTGCTCACACTCTCAGCTCACTCACTGAACATTACTCACACTCTCAGCTCACTGAACATTACTCACACTCTCAGCTCACTGAACATTACTCACACTCTCAGCTCACTGAACATTACTCACACTCAGCTCACTGAACATGACTCACACTCTCAGCTCACTGAACATTACTCACACTCTCAGCTCACTGAACATTGCTCACACTCTCAGCTCACTCACTGAACATTACTCACACTCTCAGCTCACTCACTGAACATTACTCACACTCTCAGCTCACTGAACATTACTCACACTCTCAGCTCACTCACTGAACATTACTCACACTCTCAGCTCACTGAACATTACTCACACTCTCAGCTCACTCACTGAACATTACTCACACTCTCAGCTCACTGAACATTACTCACACTCTCAGCTCACTCACTGAACATGACTCAGACTCTCAGCTCACTCACTGAACATTACTCACACTCAGCTCACTGAACATGACTCACACTCTCAGCTCACTGAACATTACTCACACTCTCAGCTCACTGAACATTGCTCACACTCTCAGCTCACTCACTGAACATTACTCACACTCTCAGCTCACTCACTGAACATTACTCACACTCTCAGCTCACTGAACATTACTCACACTCTCAGCTCACTCACTGAACATTACTCACACTCTCAGCTCACTGAACATTACTCACACTCTCAGCTCACTCACTGAACATTACTCACACTCTCAGCTCACTGAACATTACTCACACTCAGCTCACTCACTGAACATGACTCAGACTCTCAGCTCACTCACTGAACATTACTCACACTCTCAGCTCACTGAACATTGCTCACACTCTCAGCTCACTCACTGAAAATTACTCACACTCTCAGCTCACTCACTGAACATTACTCACACTCTCAGCTCACTGAACATTACTCACACTCTCAGCTCACTCACTGAACATCACTCACACTCTCAGCTCACTGAACATTACTCACACTCAGCTCACTGAACATTACTCACACTCTCAGCTCACTGAACATTACTCACACTCTCAGCTCACTGAACATTACTCACACTCAGCTCACTGAACATGACTCACACTCTCAGCTCACTGAACATTACTCACACTCTCAGCTCACTCACTGAACATTACTCACACTCTCAGCTCACTGAACATTACTCACACTCTCAGCTCACTCACTGAACATTACTCACACTCTCAGCTCACTCACTGAACATTACTCACACTCTCAGCTCACTCACTGAACATTACTCACACTCTCAGCTCACTCACTGAACATTACTCACACTCTCAGCTCACTCACTGAACATTACTCACACTCTCAGCTCACTCACTGAACATTACTCACACTCTCAGCTCACTCACTGAACATTACTCACACTCTCAGCTCACTTGCTGAACATTACTCACACTCAGCTCACTCACTGAACATTACTCACACTCGCAGCTCACTCACTGAACATTACTCACACTCTCAGCTCACTGAACATTACTCACACTCTCAGCTCACTCACTGAACATTACACACACTCTCAGCTCACTCACTGAACATTACTCACACTCTCAGCTCACTCACTGAACATTACTCACACTCTCAGCTCACTCACTGAACATTACTCACACTCTCAGCTCACTCACTGAACATTACTCACACTCTCAGCTCACTCACTGAACATTACTCTCACTCTCAGCTCACTCACTGAACATTACTCACACTCTCAGCTCACTGAACATTACTCACTCTCTCAGCTCACTCACTGAACATTACTCACACTCTCAGCTCAATGAACATTACTCACACTCTCAGCTCACTCACTGAACATTACTCTCACTCTCAGCTCACTCACTGAACATTACTCACACTCTCAGCTCACTGAACATTACTCACACTCTCAGCTCACTGAACATTACTCACACTCTCAGCTCACTGAACATTACTCACTCTCTCAGCTCACTCACTGAACATTACTCACACTCTCAGCTCACTGAACATTACTCACACTCTCAGCTCACTGAACGTTATTCACACTCAGCTCACTGAACATGACTCACACTCTCAGCTCACTGAACATTACTCACACTCTCAGCTCACTGAACATTGCTCACACTCTCAGCTCACTCACTGAACATTACTCACACTCTCAGCTCACTGAACATTACTCACATTCTCAGCTCACTGAACATTACTCACACTCTCAGCTCACTCACTGAACATTACTCACACTCTCAGCTCACTCACTGAACATTACTCACACTCAGCTCACTCACTGAACATTACTCACACTCTCAGCTCACTGAACATTACTCACTCTCTCAGCTCACTCACTGAACATTACTCACACTCTCAGCTCACTGAACATTAATCACACTCTCAGCTCACTGAACGTTATTCACACTCTCAGCTCACTCACTGAACATTACTCACACTCTCAGCTCACTGAACATTACTCACACTCTCAGCTCACTGAACATTACTCACACTCTCAGCTCACTGAACATTACTCACTCTCTCAGCTCACTCACTGAACATTACTCACACTCTCAGCTCACTGAACATTACTCACACTCTCAGCTCACTGAACATTACTCACTCTCTCAGCACACTCACTGAACATTACTCACACTCTCAGCTCACTGAACGTTATTCACACTCTCAGCTCACTCACTGAACATTACTCACACTCTCAGCTCACTGAACATTACTCACACTCTCAGCTCACTCACTGAACATTACTCACACTCTCAGCTCAATGAACATTACTCACACTCTCAGCTCACTCACTGAACATTACTCACACTCTCAGCTCACTCACTGAACATTACTCACACTCTCAGCTCACTCACTGAACATTACTCACACTCTCAGCTCACTGAACATTACTCACACTCTCAGCTCACTCACTGAACATTACTCACACACTCAGCTCACTCACTGAACATTACTCACACTCTCAGCTCACTGAACATTACTCACACTCTCAGCTCACTGACTGAACATTATTCACACTCTCAGCTCACTCACTGAACATTGCTCACACTCTCAGCTCACTGAACATTACTCACTCACTCACTGAACATTGCTCACACACTCAGCTCACTCACTGAACATTACTCACACTCTCAGCTCACTGAACATGACTCAGACTCTCAGCTCACTCAGTGAACATTACTCACACACTCAGCTCACTCACTGAACATTACTCACACTCTCAGCTCACTGAACATTACTCACACTCTCAGCTCACTGAACATTATTCACACTCTCAGCTCACTGAACATTACTCACACTCTCAGCTCACTCACTGAACATTACTCACACTCTCAGCTCACTGAACATTACTCACACTCTCAGCTCACTGAACATTACTCACACTCTCAGCTCACTCACTGAACATTACTCACACTCTCAGCTCAATGAACATTACTCACACTCTCAGCTCACTCACTGAACATTACTCACACTCTCAGCTCACTCACTGAACATTACTCACACTCTCAGCTCACTCACTGAACATTACACACACTCTCAGCTCACTCACTGAACATTACTCACACTCTCAGCTCACTCACTGAACATTACTCACACTCTCAGCTCACTCACTGAACATTACTCACACTCTCAGCTCACTCACTGAACATTACTCTCACTCTCAGCTCACTCACTGAACATTACTCACACTCTCAGCTCACTGAACATTACTCACTCTCTCAGCTCACTCACTGAACATTACTCTCACTCTCAGCTCACTCACTGAACATTACTCACACTCTCAGCTCACTGAACATTACTCACACTCTCAGCTCACTGAACATTACTCACACTCTCAGCTCACTGAACATTACTCACTCTCTCAGCTCACTCACTGAACATTACTCACACTCTCAGCTCACTGAACATTACTCACACTCTCAGCTCACTGAACGTTATTCACACTCAGCTCACTGAACATGACTCACACTCTCAGCTCACTGAACATTACTCACACTCTCAGCTCACTGAACATTGCTCACACTCTCAGCTCACTCACTGAACATTACTCACACTCTCAGCTCACTGAACATTACTCACACTCTCAGCTCACTGAACATTACTCACACTCTCAGCTCACTCACTGAACATTACTCACACTCTCAGCTCACTCACTGAACATTACTCACACTCAGCTCACTCACTGAACATTACTCACACTCTCAGCTCACTGAACATTACTCACTCTCTCAGCTCACTCACTGAACATTACTCACACTCTCAGCTCACTGAACATTAATCACACTCTCAGCTCACTGAACGTTATTCACACTCTCAGCTCACTCACTGAACATTACTCACACTCTCAGCTCACTGAACATTACTCACACTCTCAGCTCACTGAACATTACTCACACTCTCAGCTCACTGAACATTACTCACTCTCTCAGCTCACTCACTGAACATTACTCACACTCTCAGCTCACTGAACATTACTCACACTCTCAGCTCACTGAACATTACTCACTCTCTCAGCACACTCACTGAACATTACTCACACTCTCAGCTCACTGAACATTACTCACACTCTCAGCTCACTCACTGAACATTACTCACACTCTCAGCTCACTGAACATTACTCACACTCTCAGCTCACTCACTGAACATTACTCACACTCTCAGCTCAATGAACATTACTCACACTCTCAGCTCACTCACTGAACATTACTCACACTCTCAGCTCACTCACTGAACATTACTCACACTCTCAGCTCACTCACTGAACATTACTCACACTCTCAGCTCACTGAACATTACTCACACTCTCAGCTCACTCACTGAACATTACTCACACACTCAGCTCACTCACTGAACATTACTCACACTCTCAGCTCACTGAACATTACTCACACTCTCAGCTCACTGACTGAACATTATTCACACTCTCAGCTCACTCACTGAACATTGCTCACACTCTCAGCTCACTGAACATTACTCACTCACTCACTGAACATTGCTCACACACTCAGCTCACTCACTGAACATTACTCACACTCTCAGCTCACTGAACATGACTCAGACTCTCAGCTCACTCAGTGAACATTACTCACACACTCAGCTCACTCACTGAACATTACTCACACTCTCAGCTCACTGAACATTACTCACACTCTCAGCTCACTGAACATTATTCACACTCTCAGCTCACTGAACATTACTCACACTCTCAGCTCACTCACTGAACATTACTCACACTCTCAGCTCAATGAACATTACTCACACTCTCAGCTCACTGAACATTATTCACACTCTCAGCTCACTGAACATTACTCACACTCTCAGCTCACTGACTGAACATTACTCACACTCTCAGCTCACTCACTGAACATTACTCACACTCTCAGCTCACTCACTGAACATTACTCTCAGCTCACTGAACATTACTCACACTCTCAGCTCACTGAACATTACTCACACTCTCAGCTCACTGAACATTACTCACACTCTCAGCTCACTCACTGAACATTACTCACACTCTCAGCTCAATGAACATTACTCACACTCTCAGCTCACTCACTGAACATTACTCACACTCTCAGCTCACTGAACATTACTCACACTCTCAGCTCACTGAACATTACTCACACTCTCAGCTCACTGAACATTATTCACACTCTCAGCTCAATGAACATTACTCACACTCTCAGCTCACTCACTGAACATTACTCACACTCTCAGCTCACTGAACATTACTCACACTCTCAGCTCACTGAACATTATTCACACTCTCAGCTCACTGAACATTACACACACTCTCAGCTCACTCACTGAACATTACTCACACTCTCAGCTCACTGAATGAACATTACTCACACTCTCAGCTCACTGAACATTACTCACACTCTCAGCTCGCTGAACATTACTCACACACTCAGCTCACTCATTGAACATTACTCAACTCTCAGCTCACTCACTGAACATTACTCAACTCTCAGCTCACTCACTGAACATTACTCACACTCTCAGCTCACTGAACATTACTCACACTCTCAGCTCACTGAACATTACTCACACACTCAGCTCACTCACTGAACATTACTCACACTCTCAGCTCACTCACTGAACATTACTCACACTCTCAGCTCACTCACTGAACATTTCTCACACTCTCAGCTCGCTCACTGAACATTACTCAACTCTCAGCTCACTCACTGAACATTACTCAACTCTCAGCTCACTCACTGAACATTACTCACACTCTCAGCTCACTCACTGAACATTACTCAACTCTCAGCTCACTCACTGAACATTACTCAACTCTCAGCTCACTCACTGAACATTACTCACACTCTCAGCTCACTGAACATTACTCACACTCTCAGCTCACTGAACATTACTCACACTCTCAGCTCACTGAACATTACTCACACTCTCAGCTCACTCACTGAACATTACTCAACTCTCAGCTCACTCACTGAACATTACTCACACTCTCAGCTCACTGAACATTACTCACACTCTCAGCTCACTCACTGAACATTACCCACACTCTCAGCTCACTCACTGAACATTACTCACACTCTCAGCTTACTCACTGAGCATTACTCACACTCTCAGCTCACTCACTGAACGTTACTCACACTCTCAGCTCACTGAACATTACTCACACTCTCAGCTCACTGAACATTACTCACACTCTCAGCTCACTGAACATTACTCACACTCTCAGCTCACTCACTGAACATTACTCAACTCTCAGCTCACTCACTGAACATTACTCACACTCTCAGCTCACTGAACATTACTCACACTCTCAGCTCACTCACTGAACATTACCCACACTCTCAGCTCACTCACTGAACATTACTCACACTCTCAGCTTACTCACTGAGCATTACTCACACTCTCAGCTCACTCACTGAACATTACTCACACTCTCAGCTCACTGAACATTACTCACACTCTCAGCTCACTGAACATTACTCACACTCTCAGCTCACTCACTGAACATTACTCACACTCTCAGCTCACTGAACATTACTCACACTCTCAGCTCACTCACTGAACATTACTCACACTCTCAGCTCACTCACTGAACATTACTCACACTCTCAGCTCACTGAACATTACTCACACTCTCAGCTCACTCACTGAACATTACTCACACTCTCAGCTCACTGAACATTACTCACACTCTCAGCTCACTCACTGAACATTACTCACACTCTCAGCTCACTGAACATTACTCACACTCTCAGCTCACTCACTGAACATTACTCACACTCTCAGCTCACTCACTGAACATTACTCACACTCTCAGCTCACTGAACATTACTCACACTCTCAGCTCACTCACTGAACATTACTCACACTCTCAGCTCACTCACTGAACATTGCTCACACTCTCAGCTCACTGAACATTACTCACACTCTCAGCTCACTCACTGAACATTACTCACACTCTCAGCTCACTCACTGAACATTGCTCACACTCTCAGCTCACTGAACATTACTCACACTCTCAGCTCACTGAACATTACTCACACTCTCAGCTCACTCACTGAACATTACTCACACTCTCAGCTCACTCACTGAACATTGCTCACACTCTCAGCTCACTGAACATTACTCACACACTCAGCTCACTCACTGAACATTACTCACACTCTCAGCTCACTCACTGAACATTACTCACACTCTCAGCTCACTGAACATTACTCACACTCTCAGCTCACTCACTGAACATTGCTCACACTCTCAGCTCACTGAACATTACTCACACTCTCAGCTCACTGAACATTACTCACACTCTCAGCTCACTGAACATTACTCACACTCTCAGCTCACTCACTGAACATTACTCACACTCTCAGCTCACTCACTGAACATTGCTCACACTCTCAGCTCACTGAACATTACTCACACTCTCAGCTCACTGAACATTACTCACACTCTCAGCTCACTGAACATTACTCACACTCTCAGCTCACTGAACATTACTCACTCTCTCAGCTCACTGAACATTACTCACACTCTCAGCTCACTCACTGAACATTAGTCACACTCTCAGCTCACTCACTGAACATTACTCACACTCTCAGCTCACTGAACATTACTCACACTCTCAGCTCACTGAACATTACTCACACTCTCAGCTCACTCACTGAACATTACTCACACTCTCAGCTCACTGAACATTACTCACACTCTCAGCTCACTCACTGAACATTACTCACACTCTCAGCTCAATGAACATTACTCACACTCTCAGCTCACTCACTGAACATTACTCACACTCTCAGCTCACTCACTGAACATTACTCACACTCTCAGCTCACTCACTGAACATTACTCACACTCTCAGCTCACTGAACATTACTCACACTCTCAGCTCACTCACTGAACATTACTCACACACTCAGCTCACTCACTGAACATTACTCACACTCTCAGCTCACTGAACATTACTCACACTCTCAGCTCACTGACTGAACATTATTCACACTCTCAGCTCACTCACTGAACATTGCTCACACTCTCAGCTCACTGAACATTACTCACTCACTCACTGAACATTGCTCACACACTCAGCTCACTCACTGAACATTACTCACACTCTCAGCTCACTGAACATTACTCACACTCTCAGCTCACTGAACATGACTCAGACTCTCAGCTCACTCACTGAACATGACTCAGACTCTCAGCTCACTCACTGAACATTACTCACACTCTCAGCTCACTCACTGAACATTACTCTCAGCTCACTGAACATTACTCACACTCTCAGCTCACTGAACATTACTCACACTCTCAGCTCACTCACTGAACATTACTCACACTCTCAGCTCAATGAACATTACTCACACTCTCAGCTCACTCACTGAACATTACTCACACTCTCAGCTCACTGAACATTACTCACACTCTCAGCTCACTGAACATTACTCACACTCTCAGCTCACTGAACATTATTCACACTCTCAGCTCACTCACTGAACATTACTCACACTCTCAGCTCAATGAACATTACTCACACTCTCAGCTCACTCACTGAACATTACTCACACTCTCAGCTCACTGAACATTACTCACACTCTCAGCTCACTGAACATTATTCACACTCTCAGCTCACTGAACATTACTCACACTCTCAGCTCACTCACTGAACATTACTCACACTCTCAGCTCACTCACTGAACATTACTCACACTCTCAGCTCACTGAACATTACTCACTCTCTCAGCTCACTCACTGAACATTACTCACACTCTCAGCTCACTCACTGAACATTACTCTCACTCTCAGCTCACTCACTGAACATTACTCACACTCTCAGCTCACTGAACATTACTCACTCTCTCAGCTCACTCACTGAACATTACTCACTCTCTCAGCTCACTCACTGAACATTACTCACACTCTCAGCTCAATGAACATTACTCACACTCTCAGCTCACTCACTGAACATTACTCTCACTCTCAGCTCACTCACTGAACATTACTCACACTCTCAGCTCACTGAACATTACTCACACTCTCAGCTCACTGAACATTACTCACTCTCTCAGCTCACTCACTGAACATTACTCACACTCTCAGCTCACTGAACATTACTCACACTCTCAGCTCACTGAACGTTATTCACACTCTCAGCTCACTCACTGAACATTACTCACACTCTCAGCTCACTGAACATTACTCACACTCTCAGCTCACTGAACATTACTCACACTCTCAGCTCACTCACTGAACATTCCTCACACTCTCAGCTCACTGAACATTACTCACACTCTCAGCTCACTGAACATTACTCACACTCTCAGCTCACTCACTGAACATTACTCACACTCTCAGCTCAATGAACATTACTCACACTCTCAGCTCACTCACTGAACATTACTCACACTCTCAGCTCACTCACTGAACATTACTCACACTCTCAGCTCACTCACTGAACATTACTCACACTCTCAGCTCACTCACTGAACATTACTCACACTCGCAGCTCACTCACTGAACATTACTCACACTCTCAGCTCACTGAACATTACTCACACTCTCAGCTCACCTACTGAACATCACTCACACTCTCAGCTCACTCACTGAACATTACTCACACTCTCAGCTCACTGAACATTACTCACACTCTCAGCTCACTGAACATTACTCACACTCTCAGCTCACTCACTGAACATTACTCACACTCTCAGCTCAATGAACATTACTCACACTCTCAGCTCACTCACTGAACATTACTCACACTCTCAGCTCACTCACTGAACATTACTCACACACTCTGCTCACTCACTGAACATTACTCACACTCTCAGCTCACTGAACATTACTCACACTCTCAGCTCACTGAACATTACTCACTCTCTCAGCTCACTGACTGAACATTATTCACACTCTCAGCTCACTCACTGAACATTACTCACACTCTCGGCTCACTGAACATGACTCAGACTCTCAGCTCACTGAACATTACTCACACTCTCAGCTCACTGAACATTACTCACACTCTCAGCTCACTGAACATGACTCAGACTCTCAGCTCACTCACTGAACATTACTCACACTCTCAGCTCACTGAACATTGCTCACACTCTCAGCTCACTCACTGAACATTACTCACACTCTCAGCTCACTGAACATTACTCACACTCTCAGCTCACTGAACATTACTCACACTCTCAGCTCACTGAACATTACTCACACTCAGCTCACTGAACATGACTCACACTCTCAGCTCACTGAACATTACTCACACTCTCAGCTCACTGAACATTGCTCACACTCTCAGCTCACTCACTGAACATTACTCACACTCTCAGCTCACTCACTGAACATTACTCACACTCTCAGCTCACTGAACATTACTCACACTCTCAGCTCACTCACTGAACATTACTCACACTCTCAGCTCACTGAACATTACTCACACTCTCAGCTCACTCACTGAACATTACTCACACTCTCAGCTCACTGAACATTACTCACACTCAGCTCACTGAACATTACTCACACTCTCAGTTCACTGAACATTACTCACACTCTCAGCTCACTGAACATTACTCACACTCAGCTCACTGAACATGACTCACACTCTCAGCTCACTGAACATTACTCACACTCTCAGCTCACTCACTGAACATTACTCACACTCTCAGCTCACTGATCATTACTCACACTCTCAGCTCACTCACTGAACATGACTCACACTCTCAGCTCACTGAACATTACTCACACTCTCAGCTCACTCACTGAACATTACTCACACTCTCAGCTCACTCACTGAACATTACTCACACTCTCAGCTCACTCACTGAACATTACTCACACTCTCAGCTCACTCACTGAACATTACTCACACTCTCAGCTCACTCACTGAACATTACTCACACTCTCAGCTCACTCACTGAACATTACTCACACTCTCAGCTCACTCGCTGAACATTACTCACACTCTCAGCTCACTCGCTGAACATTACTCACACTCTCAGCTCACTCGCTGAACATTACTCACACTCGCAGCTCACTCACTGAACATTACTCACACTCTCAGCTCACTGAACATTACTCACACTCTCAGCTCACTCACTGAACATTACTCACACTCTCAGCTCACTCACTGAACATTACTCACACTCTCAGCTCACTCACTGAACATTACTCACACTCTCAGCTCACTCACTGAACATTACTCACACTCTCAGCTCACTGAACATTACTCACTCTCTCAGCTCACTCACTGAACATTACTCACACTCTCAGCTCACTGAACATTAATCACACTCTCAGCTCACTGAACATTATTCATACTCTCAGCTCACTCACTGAACATTACTCACACTCTCAGCTCACTGAACATTACTCACACTCTCAGCTCACTGAACATTACTCACACTCTCAGCTCACTGAACATTACTCACTCTCTCAGCTCACTCACTGAACATTACTCACACTCTCAGCTCACTGAACGTTACTCACACTCTCAGCTCACTGAACGTTATTCACACTCTCAGCTCACTCACTGAACATTACTCACACTCTCAGCTCACTGAACATTACTCACACTCTCAGCTCACTGAACATTACTCACACTCTCAGCTCACTCACTGAACATTACTCACACTCTCAGCTCACTGAACATTACTCACACTCTCAGCTCACTGAACATTACTCACACTCTCAGCTCACTCACTGAACATTACTCACACTCTCAGCTCAATGAACATTACTCACACTCTCAGCTCACGCACTGAACATTACTCACACTCTCAGCTCACTCACTGAACATTACTCACACTCTCAGCTCACTCACTGAACATTACTCACACTCTCAGCTCACTCACTGAACATTACTCACACTCGCAGCTCACTCACTGAACATTACTCACACTCTCAGCTCACTGAACATTACTCACACTCTCAGCTCACTCACTGATCATTACTCACACTCTCAGCTCACTCACTGAACATTACTCACACTCTCAGCTCACTCACTGAACATTACTCACACTCTCAGCTCACTCACTGAACATTACTCACACTCAGCTCACTCACTGAACATTACTCTCACTCTCAGCTCACTCACTGAACATTACTCACACTCTCAGCTCACTGAACATTACTCACTCTCTCAGCTCACTCACTGAACATTACTCACACTCTCAGCTCACTGAACATTAATCACACTCTCAGCTCACTGAACGTTATTCACACTCTCAGCTCACTCACTGAACATTACTCACACTCTCAGCTCACTGAACATTACTCACACTCTCAGCTCACTGAACATTACTCACACTCTCAGCTCACTGAACATTACTCACTCTCTCAGCTCACTCACTGAACATTACTCACACTCTCAGCTCACTGAACATTACTCACACTCTCAGCTCACTGAACATTACTCACTCTCTCAGCACACTCACTGAACATTACTCACACTCTCAGCTCACTGAACGTTATTCACACTCTCAGCTCACTCACTGAACATTACTCACACTCTCAGCTCACTGAACATTACTCACACTCTCAGCTCACTCACTGAACATTACTCACACTCTCAGCTCAATGAACATTACTCACACTCTCAGCTCACTCACTGAACATTACTCACACTCTCAGCTCACTCACTGAACATTACTCACACTCTCAGCTCACTCACTGAACATTACTCACACTCTCAGCTCACTGAACATTACTCACACTCTCAGCTCACTCACTGAACATTACTCACACACTCAGCTCACTCACTGAACATTACTCACACTCTCAGCTCACTGAACATTACTCACACTCTCAGCTCACTGACTGAACATTATTCACACTCTCAGCTCACTCACTGAACATTGCTCACACTCTCAGCTCACTGAACATTACTCACTCACTCACTGAACATTGCTCACACACTCAGCTCACTCACTGAACATTACTCACACTCTCAGCTCACTGAACATGACTCAGACTCTCAGCTCACTCAGTGAACATTACTCACACACTCAGCTCACTCACTGAACATTACTCACACTCTCAGCTCACTGAACATTACTCACACTCTCAGCTCACTGAACATTATTCACACTCTCAGCTCACTGAACATTACTCACACTCTCAGCTCACTCACTGAACATTACTCACACTCTCAGCTCACTGAACATTACTCACACTCTCAGCTCACTGAACATTATTCACACTCTCAGCTCACTGAACATTACTCACACTCTCAGCTCACTGACTGAACATTACTCACACTCTCAGCTCACTCACTGAACATTACTCACACTCTCAGCTCACTCACTGAACATTACTCTCAGCTCACTGAACATTACTCACACTCTCAGCTCACTGAACATTACTCACACTCTCAGCTCACTGAACATTACTCACACTCTCAGCTCACTCACTGAACATTACTCACACTCTCAGCTCAATGAACATTACTCACACTCTCAGCTCACTCACTGAACATTACTCACACTCTCAGCTCACTGAACATTACTCACACTCTCAGCTCACTGAACATTACTCACACTCTCAGCTCACTGAACATTATTCACACTCTCAGCTCACTCACTGAACATTACTCACACTCTCAGCTCAATGAACATTACTCACACTCTCAGCTCACTCACTGAACATTACTCACACTCTCAGCTCACTGAACATTACTCACACTCTCAGCTCACTGAACATTACTCACACTCTCAGCTCACTCACTGAACATTACTCACACTCTCAGCTCAATGAACATTACTCACACTCTCAGCTCACTCACTGAACATTACTCACACTCTCAGCTCACTCACTGAACATTACTCACACTCTCAGCTCACTCACTGAACATTACTCACACTCTCAGCTCACTGAACATTACTCACACTCTCAGCTCACTCACTGAACATTACTCACACACTCAGCTCACTCACTGAACATTACTCACACTCTCAGCTCACTGAACATTACTCACACTCTCAGCTCACTGACTGAACATTATTCACACACTCAGCTCACTCACTGAACATTGCTCACACTCTCAGCTCACTGAACATTACTCACTCACTCACTGAACATTGCTCACACACTCAGCTCACTCACTGAACATTACTCACACTCTCAGCTCACTGAACATTACTCACACTCTCAGCTCACTGAACATGACTCAGACTCTCAGCTCACTCACTGAACATTACTCACACTCTCAGCTCACTCACTGAACATTACTCACACTCTCAGCTCACTCACTGAACATTACTCTCAGCTCACTGAACATTACTCACACTCTCAGCTCACTGAACATTACTCACACTCTCAGCTCACTCACTGAACATTACTCACACTCTCAGCTCAATGAACATTACTCACACTCTCAGCTCACTCACTGAACATTACTCACACTCTCAGCTCACTGAACATTACTCACACTCTCAGCTCACTGAACATTACTCACACTCTCAGCTCACTGAACATTATTCACACTCTCAGCTCACTCACTGAACATTACTCACACTCTCAGCTCAATGAACATTACTCACACTCTCAGCTCACTCACTGAACATTACTCACACTCTCAGCTCACTGAACATTACTCACACTCTCAGCTCACTGAACATTATTCACACTCTCAGCTCACTGAACATTACTCACACTCTCAGCTCACTCACTGAACATTACTCACACTCTCAGCTCACTGAACATTACTCTCACTCTCAGCTCACTGAACATTATCACACTCTCAGCCACTGAACTACTCAACTTCAGCTCACTGAACTCACTCTCAGTCACTTGAAACATTACTCACTCGTTACTCAACTCTCAGCTCACTCTCACACTCTCAGCTCACTCACTGAACAGTACTCACACTCTCAGCTCCACTGAACAATAGCTAACACTCTATGAATTCTCACTCACTGAACATTAACACACTCTCAGCTCACTGCTCTCAGCTCACTCACTGAACATTACTCACACTCTCAGCTCACTGAACATTGCTCACACTCTCAGCTCACTCACTGAACATTACACACACTCTCAGCTCACTGAACATTACTCACACTCTCAGCTCACTGAACATTACTCACACTCTCAGCTCACTGAACATTACTCACACTCTCAGCTCACTGAACATTACTCACACTCTCAGCTCACTCACTGAACATTACTCAACTCTCAGCTCACTCACTGAACATTACTCACACTCTCAGCTCACTGAACATTACTCACACTCTCAGCTCACTCACTGAACATTACCCACACTCTCAGCTCACTCACTGAACATTACTCACACTCTCAGCTTACTCACTGAGCATTACTCACACTCTCAGCTCACTCACTGAACATTACTCACACTCTCAGCTCACTGAACATTACTCACACTCTCAGCTCACTGAACATTACTCACACTCTCAGCTCACTCACTGAACATTACTCACACTCTCAGCTCACTGAACATTACTCACACTCTCAGCTCACTCACTGAACATTACTCACACTCTCAGCTCACTGAACATTACTCACACTCTCAGCTCACTCACTGAACATTGCTCACTGAACATTACTCACACTCTCAGCTCACTGAACATTACTCACACTCTCAGCTCACTCACTGAACATTACTCACACTCTCAGCTCACTGAACATTACTCACACTCTCAGCTCACTGAACATTACTCACACTCTCAGCTCACTCACTGAACATTACTCTCACTCTCAGCTCACTCACTGAACATTGCTCACACTCTCAGCTCACTGAACATTACTCACACTCTCAGCTCACTCACTGAACATTACTCACACTCTCAGCTCACTCACTGAACATTGCTCACACTCTCAGCTCACTGAACATTACTCACACTCTCAGCTCACTGAACATTACTCACACTCTCAGCTCACTCACTGAACATTACTCACACTCTCAGCTCACTCACTGAACATTGCTCACACTCTCAGCTCACTGAACATTACTCACACACTCAGCTCACTCACTGAACATTACTCACACTCTCAGCTCACTCACTGAACATTACTCACACTCTCAGCTCACTGAACATTACTCACACTCTCAGCTCACTCACTGAACATTGCTCACACTCTCAGCTCACTGAACATTACTCACACTCTCAGCTCACTGAACATTACTCACACTCTCAGCTCACTGAACATTACTCACACTCTCAGCTCACTCACTGAACATTACTCACACTCTCAGCTCACTCACTGAACATTGCTCACACTCTCAGCTCACTGAACATTACTCACACTCTCAGCTCACTGAACGTTATTCACACTCTCAGCTCACTCACTGAACATTACTCACACTCTCAGCTCACTGAACATTACTCACACTCTCAGCTCACTGAACATTACTCACACTCTCAGCTCACTCACTGAACATTACTCACACTCTCAGCTCACTGAACATTACTCACACTCTCAGCTCACTGAACATTACTCACACTCTCAGCTCACTCACTGAACATTACTCACACTCTCAGCTCAATGAACATTACTCACACTCTCAGCTCACTCACTGAACATTACTCACACTCTCAGCTCACTCACTGAACATTACTCACACTCTCAGCTCACTCACTGAACATTACTCACACTCTCAGCTCACTCACTGAACATTACTCACACTCGCAGCTCACTCACTGAACATTACTCACACTCTCAGCTCACTGAACATTACTCACACTCTCAGCTCACCTACTGAACATCACTCACACTCTCAGCTCACTCACTGAACATTACTCACACTCTCAGCTCACTGAACATTACTCACACTCTCAGCTCACTGAACATTACTCACACTCTCAGCTCACTCACTGAACATTACTCACACTCTCAGCTCAATGAACATTACTCACACTCTCAGCTCACTCACTGAACATTACTCACACTCTCAGCTCACTCACTGAACATTACTCACACACTCTGCTCACTCACTGAACATTACTCACACTCTCAGCTCACTGAACATTACTCACACTCTCAGCTCACTGAACATTACTCACTCTCTCAGCTCACTGACTGAACATTATTCACACTCTCAGCTCACTCACTGAACATTACTCACACTCTCGGCTCACTGAACATGACTCAGACTCTCAGCTCACTGAACATTACTCACACTCTCAGCTCACTGAACATTACTCACACTCTCAGCTCACTGAACATGACTCAGACTCTCAGCTCACTCACTGAACATTACTCACACTCTCAGCTCACTGAACATTGCTCACACTCTCAGCTCACTCACTGAACATTACTCACACTCTCAGCTCACTGAACATTACTCACACTCTCAGCTCACTGAACATTACTCACACTCTCAGCTCACTGAACATTACTCACACTCAGCTCACTGAACATGACTCACACTCTCAGCTCACTGAACATTACTCACACTCTCAGCTCACTGAACATTACTCACACTCTCAGCTCACTCACTGAACATTACTCACACTCTCAGCTCACTGAACATTACTCACACTCTCAGCTCACTCACTGAACATTACTCACACTCTCAGCTCACTGAACATTACTCACACTCAGCTCACTGAACATTACTCACACTCTCAGTTCACTGAACATTACTCACACTCTCAGCTCACTGAACATTACTCACACTCAGCTCACTGAACATGACTCACACTCTCAGCTCACTGAACATTACTCACACTCTCAGCTCACTCACTGAACATTACTCACACTCTCAGCTCACTGATCATTACTCACACTCTCAGCTCACTCACTGAACATGACTCACACTCTCAGCTCACTGAACATTACTCACACTCTCAGCTCACTCACTGAACATTACTCACACTCTCAGCTCACTCACTGAACATTACTCACACTCTCAGCTCACTCACTGAACATTACTCACACTCTCAGCTCACTCACTGAACATTACTCACACTCTCAGCTCACTCACTGAACATTACTCACACTCTCAGCTCACTCACTGAACATTACTCACACTCTCAGCTCACTCACTGAACATTACTCACACTCTCAGCTCACTCGCTGAACATTACTCACACTCTCAGCTCACTCGCTGAACATTACTCACACTCTCAGCTCACTCGCTGAACATTACTCACACTCGCAGCTCACTCACTGAACATTACTCACACTCTCAGCTCACTGAACATTACTCACACTCTCAGCTCACTCACTGAACATTACTCACACTCTCAGCTCACTCACTGAACATTACTCACACTCTCAGCTCACTCACTGAACATTACTCACACTCTCAGCTCACTCACTGAACATTACTCACACTCTCAGCTCACTGAACATTACTCACTCTCTCAGCTCACTCACTGAACATTACTCACACTCTCAGCTCACTGAACATTAATCACACTCTCAGCTCACTGAACATTATTCATACTCTCAGCTCACTCACTGAACATTACTCACACTCTCAGCTCACTGAACATTACTCACACTCTCAGCTCACTGAACATTACTCACTCTCTCAGCTCACTGAACATTACTCACTCTCTCAGCTCACTGAACGTTATTCACACTCTCAGCTCACTCACTGAACATTACTCACACTCTCAGCTCACTGAACATTACTCACACTCTCAGCTCACTGAACATTACTCACACTCTCAGCTCACTCACTGAACATTACTCACACTCTCAGCTCACTGAACATTACTCACACTCTCAGCTCACTGAACATTACTCACACTCTCAGCTCACTCACTGAACATTACTCACACTCTCAGCTCAATGAACATTACTCACACTCTCAGCTCACGCACTGAACATTACTCACACTCTCAGCTCACTCACTGAACATTACTCACACTCTCAGCTCACTCACTGAACATTACTCACACTCTCAGCTCACTCACTGAACATTACTCACACTCGCAGCTCACTCACTGAACATTACTCACACTCTCAGCTCACTGAACATTACTCACACTCTCAGCTCACTCACTGATCATTACTCACACTCTCAGCTCACTCACTGAACATTACTCACACTCTCAGCTCACTCACTGAACATTACTCACACTCAGCTCACTCACTGAACATTACTCTCACTCTCAGCTCACTCACTGAACATTACTCACACTCTCAGCTCACTGAACATTACTCACTCTCTCAGCTCACTCACTGAACATTACTCACACTCTCAGCTCACTGAACATTAATCACACTCTCAGCTCACTGAACGTTATTCACACTCTCAGCTCACTCACTGAACATTACTCACACTCTCAGCTCACTGAACATTACTCACACTCTCAGCTCACTGAACATTACTCACACTCTCAGCTCACTGAACATTACTCACTCTCTCAGCTCACTCACTGAACATTACTCACACTCTCAGCTCACTGAACATTACTCACACTCTCAGCTCACTGAACATTACTCACTCTCTCAGCACACTCACTGAACATTACTCACACTCTCAGCTCACTGAACGTTATTCACACTCTCAGCTCACTCACTGAACATTACTCACACTCTCAGCTCACTGAACATTACTCACACTCTCAGCTCACTCACTGAACATTACTCACACTCTCAGCTCAATGAACATTACTCACACTCTCAGCTCACTCACTGAACATTACTCACACTCTCAGCTCACTCACTGAACATTACTCACACTCTCAGCTCACTCACTGAACATTACTCACACTCTCAGCTCACTGAACATTACTCACACTCTCAGCTCACTCACTGAACATTACTCACACACTCAGCTCACTCACTGAACATTACTCACACTCTCAGCTCACTGAACATTACTCACACTCTCAGCTCACTGACTGAACATTATTCACACTCTCAGCTCACTCACTGAACATTGCTCACACTCTCAGCTCACTGAACATTACTCACTCACTCACTGAACATTGCTCACACACTCAGCTCACTCACTGAACATTACTCACACTCTCAGCTCACTGAACATGACTCAGACTCTCAGCTCACTCAGTGAACATTACTCACACACTCAGCTCACTCACTGAACATTACTCACACTCTCAGCTCACTGAACATTACTCACACTCTCAGCTCACTGAACATTATTCACACTCTCAGCTCACTGAACATTACTCACACTCTCAGCTCACTCACTGAACATTACTCACACTCTCAGCTCACTGAACATTACTCACACTCTCAGCTCACTGAACATTATTCACACTCTCAGCTCACTGAACATTACTCACACTCTCAGCTCACTGACTGAACATTACTCACACTCTCAGCTCACTCACTGAACATTACTCACACTCTCAGCTCACTCACTGAACATTACTCTCAGCTCACTGAACATTACTCACACTCTCAGCTCACTGAACATTACTCACACTCTCAGCTCACTGAACATTACTCACACTCTCAGCTCACTCACTGAACATTACTCACACTCTCAGCTCAATGAACATTACTCACACTCTCAGCTCACTCACTGAACATTACTCACACTCTCAGCTCACTGAACATTACTCACACTCTCAGCTCACTGAACATTACTCACACTCTCAGCTCACTGAACATTATTCACACTCTCAGCTCACTCACTGAACATTACTCACACTCTCAGCTCAATGAACATTACTCACACTCTCAGCTCACTCACTGAACATTACTCACACTCTCAGCTCACTGAACATTACTCACACTCTCAGCTCACTGAACATTACTCACACTCTCAGCTCACTCACTGAACATTACTCACACTCTCAGCTCAATGAACATTACTCACACTCTCAGCTCACTCACTGAACATTACTCACACTCTCAGCTCACTCACTGAACATTACTCACACTCTCAGCTCACTCACTGAACATTACTCACACTCTCAGCTCACTGAACATTACTCACACTCTCAGCTCACTCACTGAACATTACTCACACACTCAGCTCACTCACTGAACATTACTCACACTCTCAGCTCACTGAACATTACTCACACTCTCAGCTCACTGACTGAACATTATTCACACACTCAGCTCACTCACTGAACATTGCTCACACTCTCAGCTCACTGAACATTACTCACTCACTCACTGAACATTGCTCACACTCAGCTCACTCACTGAACATTACTCACACTCTCAGCTCACTGAACATTACTCACACTCTCAGCTCACTGAACATGACTCAGACTCTCAGCTCACTCACTGAACATTACTCACACTCTCAGCTCACTCACTGAACATTACTCACACTCTCAGCTCACTCACTGAACATTACTCTCAGCTCACTGAACATTACTCACACTCTCAGCTCACTGAACATTACTCACACTCTCAGCTCACTCACTGAACATTACTCACACTCTCAGCTCAATGAACATTACTCACACTCTCAGCTCACTCACTGAACATTACTCACACTCTCAGCTCACTGAACATTACTCACACTCTCAGCTCACTGAACATTACTCACACTCTCAGCTCACTGAACATTATTCACACTCTCAGCTCACTCACTGAACATTACTCACACTCTCAGCTCAATGAACATTACTCACACTCTCAGCTCACTCACTGAACATTACTCACACTCTCAGCTCACTGAACATTACTCACACTCTCAGCTCACTGAACATTATTCACACTCTCAGCTCACTGAACATTACTCACACTCTCAGCTCACTCACTGAACATTACTCACACTCTCAGCTCACTGAACATTACTCTCACTCTCAGCTCACTGAACATTATTCACACTCTCAGCTCACTGAACATTACTCACACTCTCAGCTCACTGAATGAACATTACTCACACTCTCAGCTCACTGAACATTACTCAACTCTCAGCTCACTCACTGAACATTACTCACACTCTCAGCTCACTCACTGAACATTACTCAACTCTCAGCTCACTCACTGGACATTACTCAACTCTCAGCTCACTCACTGAACATTACTCACACTCTCAGCTCACTCACTGAACATTACTCACACTCTCAGCTCACTGAACATTGCTCACACTCTCAGCTCACTCACTGAACATTACACACACTCTCAGCTCACTGAACATTACTCACACTCTCAGCTCACTGAACATTACTCACACTCTCAGCTCACTGAACATTACTCACACTCTCAGCTCACTGAACATTACTCACACTCTCAGCTCACTCACTGAACATTACTCAACTCTCAGCTCACTCACTGAACATTACTCACACTCTCAGCTCACTGAACATTACTCACACTCTCAGCTCACTCACTGAACATTACCCACACTCTCAGCTCACTCACTGAACATTACTCACACTCTCAGCTTACTCACTGAGCATTACTCACACTCTCAGCTCACTCACTGAACTTTACTCACACTCTCAGCTCACTGAACATTACTCACACTCTCAGCTCACTGAACATTACTCACACTCTCAGCTCACTCACTGAACATTACTCACACTCTCAGCTCACTGAACATTACTCACACTCTCAGCTCACTCACTGAACATTACTCACACTCTCAGCTCACTCACTGAACATTACTCACACTCTCAGCTCACTGAACATTACTCACACTCTCAGCTCACTCACTGAACATTACTCACACTCTCAGCTCACTGAACATTACTCACACTCTCAGCTCACTCACTGAACATTGCTCACTGAACATTACTCACACTCTCAGCTCACTGAACATTACTCACACTCTCAGCTCACTCACTGAACATTACTCACACTCTCAGCTCACTGAACATTACTCACACTCTCAGCTCACTGAACATTACTCACACTCTCAGCTCACTCACTGAACATTACTCTCACTCTCAGCTCACTCACTGAACATTGCTCACACTCTCAGCTCACTGAACATTACTCACACTCTCAGCTCACTCACTGAACATTACTCACACTCTCAGCTCACTCACTGAACATTGCTCACACTCTCAGCTCACTGAACATTACTCACACTCTCAGCTCACTGAACATTACTCACACTCTCAGCTCACTCACTGAACATTACTCACACTCTCAGCTCACTCACTGAACATTGCTCACACTCTCAGCTCACTGAACATTACTCACACACTCAGCTCACTCACTGAACATTACTCACACTCTCAGCTCACTCACTGAACATTACTCACACTCTCAGCTCACTGAACATTACTCACACTCTCAGCTCACTCACTGAACATTGCTCACACTCTCAGCTCACTGAACATTACTCACACTCTCAGCTCACTGAACATTACTCACACTCTCAGCTCACTGAACATTACTCACACTCTCAGCTCACTCACTGAACATTACTCACACTCTCAGCTCACTCACTGAACATTGCTCACACTCTCAGCTCACTGAACATTACTCACACTCTCAGCTCACTCACTGAACATTACTCACACTCTCAGCTCACTCACTGAACATTACTCACACACTCAGCTCACTCACTGAACATTACTCAACTCTCAGCTCACTCACTGAACATTACTCAACTCTCAGCTCACTCACTGAACATTACTCACACTCTCAGCTCACTGAACATTACTCACACTCTCAGCTCACTGAACATTACTCACACACTCAGCTCACTCACTGAACATTACTCACACTCTCAGCTCACTCACTGAACATTACTCACACTCTCAGCTCACTCACTGAACATTTCTCACACTCTCAGCTCGCTCACTGAACATTACTCAACTCTCAGCTCACTCACTGAACATTACTCAACTCTCAGCTCACTCACTGAACATTACTCACACTCTCAGCTCACTCACTGAACATTACTCAACTCTCAGCTCACTCACTGAACATTACTCAACTCTCAGCTCACTCACTGAACATTACTCACACTCTCAGCTCACTCACTGAACATTACTCACACTCTCAGCTCACTGAACATTGCTCACACTCTCAGCTCACTCACTGAACATTACACACACTCTCAGCTCACTGAACATTACTCACACTCTCAGCTCACTGAACATTACTCACACTCTCAGCTCACTGAACATTACTCACACTCTCAGCTCACTCACTGAACATTACTCAACTCTCAGCTCACTCACTGAACATTACTCACACTCTCAGCTCACTGAACATTACTCACACTCTCAGCTCACTCACTGAACATTACCCACACTCTCAGCTCACTCACTGAACATTACTCACACTCTCAGCTTACTCACTGAGCATAACTCACACTCTCAGCTCACTCACTGAACATTACTCACTCTCAGCTCACTGAACATTACTCACACTCTCAGCTCACTGAACATTACTCACACTCTCAGCTCACTCACTGAACATTACTCACACTCTCAGCTCACTGAACATTACTCACACTCTCAGCTCACTCACTGAACATTACTCACACTCTCAGCTCACTCACTGAACATTACTCACACTCTCAGCTCACTGAACATTACTCACACTCTCAGCTCACTCACTGAACATTACTCACACTCTCAGCTCACTGAACATTACTCACACTCTCAGCTCACTGAACATTACTCACACTCTCAGCTCACTGAACATTACTCACACTCTCAGCTCACTCACTGAACATTACTCACACTCTCAGCTCACTCACTGAACATTGCTCACACTCTCAGCTCACTGAACATTACTCACACTCTCAGCTCACTCACTGAACATTACTCACACTCTCAGCTCACTCACTGAACATTACTCACACACTCAGCTCACTCACTGAACATTACTCAACTCTCAGCTCACTCACTGAACATTACTCAACTCTCAGCTCACTCACTGAACATTACTCACACTCTCAGCTCACTGAACATTACTCACACTCTCAGCTCACTGAACATTACTCACACACTCAGCTCACTCACTGAACATTACTCACACTCTCAGCTCACTCACTGAACATTACTCACACTCTCAGCTCACTCACTGAACATTTCTCACACTCTCAGCTCGCTCACTGAACATTACTCAACTCTCAGCTCACTCACTGAACATTACTCAACTCTCAGCTCACTCACTGAACATTACTCACACTCTCAGCTCACTCACTGAACATTACTCAACTCTCAGCTCACTCACTGAACATTACTCAACTCTCAGCTCACTCACTGAACATTACTCACACTCTCAGCTCACTCACTGAACATTACTCACACTCTCAGCTCACTGAACATTGCTCACACTCAGCTCACTCACTGAACATTACACACACTCTCAGCTCACTGAACATTACTCACACTCTCAGCTCACTGAACATTACTCACACTCTCAGCTCACTGAACATTACTCACACTCTCAGCTCACTCACTGAACATTACTCAACTCTCAGCTCACTCACTGAACATTACTCACACTCTCAGCTCACTGAACATTACTCACACTCTCAGCTCACTCACTGAACATTACCCACACTCTCAGCTCACTCACTGAACATTACTCACACTCTCAGCTTACTCACTGAGCATAACTCACACTCTCAGCTCACTCACTGAACATTACTCACTCTCAGCTCACTGAACATTACTCACACTCTCAGCTCACTGAACATTACTCACACTCTCAGCTCACTCACTGAACATTACTCACACTCTCAGCTCACTGAACATTACTCACACTCTCAGCTCACTCACTGAACATTACTCACACTCTCAGCTCACTCACTGAACATTACTCACACTCTCAGCTCACTGAACATTACTCACACTCTCAGCTCACTCACTGAACATTACTCACACTCTCAGCTCACTGAACATTACTCACACTCTCAGCTCAATCACTGAACATTGCTCACTGAACATTACTCACACTCTCAGCTCACTGAACATTACTCACACTCTCAGCTCACTCACTGAACATTACTCACACTCTCAGCTCACTGAACATTACTCACACTCTCAGCTCACTGAACATTACTCACACTCTCAGCTCACTCACTGAACATTACTCACACTCTCAGCTCACTCACTGAACATTACTCACACTCTCAGCTCACTGAACATTACTCACACTCTCAGCTCACTCACTGAACATTACTCACACTCTCAGCTCACTCACTGAACATTACTCACACTCTCAGCTCACTCACTGAACATTGCTCACACTCTCAGCTCACTCACTGAACATTACTCACTCTCAGCTCACTGAACATTACTCACACTCTCAGCTCACTGAACATTACTCACACTCTCAGCTCACTCACTGAACATTACTCACACTCTCAGCTCACTGAACATTACTCACACTCTCAGCTCACTCACTGAACATTACTCACACTCTCAGCTCACTCACTGAACATTACTCACACTCTCAGCTCACTGAACATTACTCACACTCTCAGCTCACTCACTGAACATTACTCACACTCTCAGCTCACTGAACATTACTCACACTCTCAGCTCAATCACTGAACATTGCTCACTGAACATTACTCACACTCTCAGCTCACTGAACATTACTCACACTCTCAGCTCACTCACTGAACATTACTCAACTCTCAGCTCACTCACTGAACATTACTCACACTCTCAGCTCACTGAACATTACTCACACTCTCAGCTCACTGAACATTACTCACACACTCAGCTCACTCACTGAACATTACTCACACTCTCAGCTCACTCACTGAACATTACTCACACTCTCAGCTCACTCACTGAACATTACTCAACTCTCAGCTCACTCACTGAACATTACTCAACTCTCAGCTCACTCACTGAACATTACTCACACTCTCAGCTCACTCACTGAACATTACTCACACTCTCAGCTCACTGAACATTGCTCACACTCTCAGCTCACTCACTGAACATTACACACACTCTCAGCTCACTGAACATTACTCACACTCTCAGCTCACTGAACATTACTCACACTCTCAGCTCACTGAACATTACTCACACTCTCAGCTCACTCACTGAACATTACTCAACTCTCAGCTCACTCACTGAACATTACTCACACTCTCAGCTCACTGAACATTACTCACACTCTCAGCTCACTCACTGAACATTACCCACACTCTCAGCTCACTCACTGAACATTACTCACACTCTCAGCTTACTCACTGAGCATAACTCACACTCTCAGCTCACTCACTGAACATTACTCACTCTCAGCTCACTGAACATTACTCACACTCTCAGCTCACTGAACATTACTCACACTCTCAGCTCACTCACTGAACATTACTCACACTCTCAGCTCACTGAACATTACTCACACTCTCAGCTCACTCACTGAACATTACTCACACTCTCAGCTCACTCACTGAACATTACTCACACTCTCAGCTCACTGAACATTACTCACACTCTCAGCTCACTCACTGAACATTACTCACACTCTCAGCTCACTGAACATTACTCACACTCTCAGCTCAATCACTGAACATTGCTCACTGAACATTACTCACACTCTCAGCTCACTGAACATTACTCACACTCTCAGCTCACTCACTGAACATTACTCACACTCTCAGCTCACTGAACATTACTCACACTCTCAGCTCACTGAACATTACTCACACTCTCAGCTCACTCACTGAACATTACTCACACTCTCAGCTCACTCACTGAACATTACTCACACTCTCAGCTCACTGAACATTACTCACACTCTCAGCTCACTCACTGAACATTACTCACACTCTCAGCTCACTCACTGAACATTACTCACACTCTCAGCTCACTCACTGAACATTGCTCACACTCTCAGCTCACTGAACATTACTCACACTCTCAGCTCACTGAACATTACTCTCACACTCAGCTCACTCACTGAACATTACTCACACTCTCAGCTCACTCACTGAACATTGCTCACACTCTCAGCTCACTGAACATTACTCACACACTCAGCTCACTCACTGAACATTACTCACACTCTCAGCTCACTCACTGAACATTACTCACACTCTCAGCTCACTGAACATTACTCACACTCTCAGCTCACTCACTGAACATTGCTCACACTCTCAGCTCACTGAACATTACTCACACTCTCAGCTCACTGAACATTACTCACACTCTCAGCTCACTGAACATTACTCACACTCTCAGCTCACTCACTGAACATTACTCACACTCTCAGCTCACTGAACATTGCTCACACTCTCAGCTCACTCACTGAACATTACACACACTCAGCTCACTGAACATTACTCACACTCTCAGCTCACTGAACATTACTCACACTCTCAGCTCACTGAACATTACTCACACTCTCAGCTCACTCACTGAACATTACTCAACTCTCAGCTCACTCACTGAACATTACTCACACTCTCAGCTCACTGAACATTACTCACACTCTCAGCTCACTCACTGAACATTACCCACACTCTCAGCTCACTCACTGAACATTACTCACACTCTCAGCTTACTCACTGAGCATTACTCACACTCTCAGCTCACTCACTGAACATTACTCACACTCTCAGCTCACTGAACATTACTCACACTCTCAGCTCACTGAACATTACTCACACTCTCAGCTCACTCACTGAACATTACTCACACTCTCAGCTCACTGAACATTACTCACACTCTCAGCTCACTCACTGAACATTACTCACACTCTCAGCTCACTCACTGAACATTACTCACACTCTCAGCTCACTGAACATTACTCACACTCTCAGCTCACTCACTGAACATTACTCACACTCTCAGCTCACTGAACATTACTCACACTCTCAGCTCAATCACTGAACATTGCTCACTGAACATTACTCACACTCTCAGCTCACTGAACATTACTCACACTCTCAGCTCACTCACTGAACATTATTCACACTCTCAGCTCACTGAACATTACTCACACTCTCAGCTCACTGAACATTACTCACACTCTCAGCTCACTCACTGAACATTACTCACACTCAGCTCACTCACTGAACATTGCTCACACTCTCAGCTCACTGAACATTACTCACACTCTCAGCTCACTCACTGAACATTACTCACACTCTCAGCTCACTCACTGAACATTGCTCACACTCTCAGCTCACTGAACATTACTCACACTCTCAGCTCACTGAACATTACTCACACTCTCAGCTCACTCACTGAACATTGCTCACACTCTCAGCTCACTGAACATTACTCACACTCTCAGCTCACTGAACATTACTCACACTCTCAGCTCACTGAACATTACTCACACTCTCAGCTCACTCACTGAACATTACTCACACTCTCAGCTCACTCACTGAACATTGCTCACACTCTCAGCTCACTGAACATTACTCACACTCTCAGCTCACTGAACATTACTCACACTCTCAGCTCACTGAACATTACTCACACTCTCAGCTCACTGAACATTACTCACACTCTCAGCTCACTCACTGAACATTACTCACACTCTCAGCTCACTGAACATTACTCACACTCTCAGCTCACTGAACATTACTCACACTCTCAGCTCACTGAACATTACTCACACTCTCAGCTCACTGAACATTACTCACACTCTCAGCTCACTGAACATTACTCACACTCTCAGCTCACTGAACATTACTCACACTCTCAGCTCACTCACTGAACATTACTCACACTCTCAGCTCACTGAACATTACTCACACTCTCAGCTCACTCACTGAACATTACTCATACTCTCCGCTCACTCACTGAACATTACTCACACTCTCAGCTCACTCACTGAACATTACTCACACTCTCAGCTCACTGAACATTACTCACACTCTCAGCTCACTCACTGAACATTACTCATACTCTTCCCTCACTCACTGAACATTACTCACACTCTCAGCTCACTCACTGAACATTACTCACACACTCAGCTCACTCACTGAACATTACTCATACTCTTCCATCACTCACTGAACATTACTCACACTCTCAGCTCACTCACTGAACATTACTCACACTCTCAGCTCACTCACTGAACATTACTCACACTCTCAGCTCACTGAACATTACTCACACTCTCAGCTCACTCACTGAACATTACTCTCACTCTCAGCTCACTCACTGAACATTACTCACACTGTCAGCTCACTGAACATTACTCATACTCTCAGCTCACTGAACATTACTCACACTCTCAGCTCACTGAACATTACTCACACTCTCAGCTCACTGAACATTACTCACACTCTCAGCTCACTGAACATTACTCACACTCTCAGCTCACTGAACATTACTCACACTCTCAGCTCACTGAACATTACTCACACTCTCAGCTCACTCACTGAACATTACTCACACTCTCAGCTCACTGAACATTACTCACACTCTCAGCTCACTGAACATTACTCACACTCTCAGCTCACTCACTGAACATTACTCACACTCTAAGCTCACTGAACATTACTCACACTCTCAGCTCACTCACTGAACGTTACTCACACTCTCCGCTCACTCACTGAACATTACTCACTCACTCACTGAACATTGCTCACACTCTCAGCTCACTCACTGAACATTACTCACACTCTCAGCTCACTCACTGAACATTACTCACACTCTCAGCTCACTGAACATTACTCACACTCTCAGCTCACTGAACATTACTCACACTCTCAGCTCACTGAACATTATTCACACTCTCAGCTCACTCACTGAACATTACTCACACTCTCAGCTCAATGAACATTACTCACACTCTCAGCTCACTCACTGAACATTACTCACACTCTCAGCTCACTGAACATTACTCACACTCTCAGCTCACTGAACATTATTCACACTCTCAGCTCACTGAACATTACTCACACTCTCAGCTCACTCACTGAACATTACTCACACTCTCAGCTCACTCACTGAACATTACTCACACACTCAGCTCACTCACTGAACATTACTCATAC
Organism: Pristiophorus japonicus; assembly: GCF_044704955.1. Taxonomy (NCBI): domain Eukaryota; kingdom Metazoa; phylum Chordata; class Chondrichthyes; family Pristiophoridae; genus Pristiophorus; species Pristiophorus japonicus. The sequence goes on from NW_027254601.1 coordinate 217,629, forward strand.
TCTTCCCTCACTCACTGAACATTACTCACACTCTCAGCTCACTCACTGAACATTACTCACACTCTCAGCTCACTGAACATTACTCACACTCTCAGCTCACTCACTGAACATTACTCTCACTCTCAGCTCACTCACTGAACATTACTCACACTCTCAGCTCACTCACTGAACATTACTCACACTCTCAGCTCACTAAACATTACTCACACTCTCAGCTCACTGAACATTACTCACTCTCTCAGCTCACTGAACATTACTCACTCTCTCAGCTCACTGAACATTACTCACACTCTCAGCTCACTGAACATTACTCACACTCTCAGCTCACTGAACATTACTCACACTCTCAGCTCACTCACTGAACATTACTCACACTCTCAGCTCACTGAACATTACTCACACTCTCAGCTCAATGAACATTACTCACACTCTCAGCTCACTGAACATTACTCACACTCTCAGCTCACTGAACATTACTCACACACTCAGCTCACTCACTGAACATTACTCACACTCTCAACTCACTGAACATTACTCACACACTCAGCTCACTCACTGAACATTACTCACTCTCAGCTCACTCACTGACCATTACTCACACTCTCAGCTCACTCACTGAACATTACTCACACTCTCCGCTCACTCACTGAACATTACTCACACTCTCAGCTCACTGAACATTACTCACACTCTCAGCTCGCTGAACATTACTCACACTCTCAGCTTACTGAACATTATTCACACTCTCAGCTCACTCACTGAACATTACTCACACACTCAGCTCACTGAACATTACTCACACAGCTCACTGAACATTACTCACACTCTCAGCTCACTGAACATTACTCACACACTCAGCTCACTCACTGAACATTAGTCACTCTCAGCTCACTCACTGCACATTACTCACACTCTCAGCTCACTGAACATTACTCACACACTCAGCTCACTCACTGAACATTACTCACTCTCAGCTCACTCACTGAACATTACTCACACTCTCAGCTCACTCACTGAACATTACTCACACTCTCAGCTCACTGAACATTACTCACACTCTCAGCTCACTCATTGAACATTACTCATACTCTCAGTTCACTGACTGACTTCAATTCCTCTCACTCACTGAACATTGCCAACACAAACTCACTTCTAAGCTTAATATCAAGAAATTAACCGTTGCGTTACAAAACGATTTAAACGCTGGTCCGTCTGCCTTCAATGAATGACAGTGAAGTGCCCTCCCATCATACACACAGACAGTTTACGGCGATGTTCCACAGATGGTACGGTTACTGTGTGTCGGGGAGAATGTTGGCTGGACCTCGGGGGAGGGACCTCCTGTTCATACAGTGGCCTGGGACCTTAACCATCCAGTTAGTGTTCGTGTGCCCTGTCTGCCGGTGTGTCTGTCTCTCTCTCACCCCTACCCCTTCCCAGTGCTTCCCCCACCCTGTGATACGGACGTGTACTCTCGATGTTTTTGACTGATCCTTTGTCTATGGCAGGACTATTGATCGAGCTGTCTTCAAACCGATTGTCCACATCGCAGTGATTGAGAGCTCGGAGTCTGTCGACTGCCACCTGATGGCTGTGACACATGCGGGTGAGAGGTTGCAGGGTTGGTGTATTAAGGGAGCGCTGTGCTGGTGGGAGGCAGATGGGGATCGTACTGTGATACAGATAGAAACACAGAAATTTACAGCGCAGAAGGAGGCCATTTCAGCCCATCGTGTCCCACCGGCCGACACAGAGCCACACGACCCTCGGTCAGCAGCCCTAAAGTTACATATAAACCTATGAACAATGACGGACAGGTAAAGAGCACCCAGCCCAACCAGTCCACCTCACACAACTGCTCGACACCCCATATATCCTAACATTTTACACTCCATCGGAGGCAAAAAAAACATTAAAAACCCAGGCCAATTGGGGGAAAAATTTGGGAAAATTCCTCTCCGACCCATCCAGGCGATCGACACTAGTCCAGGATATCACCCTGGCCGTATTCTATTCCCTGCAGTACTTATCATTATATCTGCACCGTCCAACAAAAGGTCATCCAGTCTAATCCCAATTACCAGCTCTAGGTCCATAACCCTGCAGGTTCCTGCACTTTAAGTGACCATCCAAGCACCTTTTTAAACCACAAAAAGCAAGGGACCCAGTACTGAGCCCTGTGGAACCCCACTGGAAACATCCTTCCAGTCACACAAACATCCATCAACCATTACCCTTTGCTTCTTACCCCCAAGCCAATTTTGGATCCAACTTGCCACTTGCCACTTGGCCCTGGATCCCATGGGCTTTAACCTTCGTGACCAGTCTACTATGTGGGACCTTATCAAAAGCCTTGCTAAAGTCCATATATACTACATCGTACACACTGCCCTCATCGACCATTCTGGTGACCTCAAAATTCAATCAGGTCAGGCAAACATGATTTTCCCTGAACAAATCCGTGCTGACTGTCCTTGATTAATCCGTGTCTTTCTAAATGTAGATTTATCCTGTCCTTAAGGATTTTTTCCAGTACCTTTCCCATCGAGGTTAAGCTGACAGGCCTGTAATTACTCGGCCGATACCTTTCTCCCATCTTGAACAAGGGTACCACATTAGCAGTCCTCCAATCCTCCGGCACTATGCCTGAATCCAAAGAGGACTGGAAAATGATGGTCAAGGCCTCTGCTATTTCCTCTCTCGCTTCGTTCAACAGCCTGGGATGCATTTCATCCGGGCCTGGGGACTTATCTACTTTCAAAGCTGCCAAACCCCTGAATACTTCCCCTCTCTCGATATTTATTTCATCCAGAATATCACACTCCTCCTCGATAGCTGTATCTGCATTGCCCCTTTCCTTTGTGAAAACAGCCGCCAAGTTTTTGTTACGAAGTATACCCACATCTTCTTCCGCCTCCACACACAAAGATTACCCTCATGGTCTCTAATGGGCCCTACCCTTTCTTTAGTTATCCTCTTACTCTTAATATATTTATAGAACATCTTTGGGTTTTCCTTGATTTTACTGGTGAAGAATTTTTCATGCTCTCTCTCAGCATTCCTAATATCCTTTTTAATTTCACCTCTGAACTTTCTATATTCCTCCAGAGATTTAGCCGTTTGTATATGACATAAGCGTCCCTTTTTTTCTTAATCCTCCCCTGTAAGTCCCTAGACATCCAGGGATCTCTAGAATTATTTTTCCCGGCCTTTTTCTTTCAGGGCACATGTTTGGCCTGAACCTTCCGGATCTCCTCCTTGAATGCCTCCCACTGTTCCGACACTGATTTACCCACAAGAAGCTTTTCCAGTCCATCATGGCCAAATCGCTCCTTAACTTAGCAAAATTAGCTTTTCCCCAATTTGGTACTTTTATTCCAGGCCTATCCTTGTCCTTATCCATAATCAACTTGAATCTGACTGAATTATGATCACTGGCACCAAGTGCTCTCCCACGAATACCCCTTCAACCTGCCCGGCTTCATTCCCCAAAACTAAATCCAGAACCGCCCCCTCTGGTGTTGGGCTTGTTACATACTGACTAAAAAAGTTCTCTTGAATGCATTTCAAGAATTCCGCACCCTCTATACCCTTCACACTAAATTTGTCCCAATCAATATTAGGATAGTTACAATCCCCTACTATAACTACCCTATGGTTTTTGGACTTCCACAGAAATTTGCCGATATATTTGCTCCTCTATCTCTCTCCCACTGTTTGGGGGTCTATAATACCCTGTGATCGCCCCCTTTTTATTTTTCAGTTCGACCCATATGACCTCATTTGATGATCCCGTTAACATATCATCCCCCCCCCTCACCGCTGTAATAATTTCTTTAATCAATACCGTGAACCCGTCCCCCGCCCCCCTGCGCTCTGATCTGTATCAAAATCCTGTAACCAGGAATATTGAGCTGCCAAACCTGCCCCTCTTTCAAGTATTAAGGTCGGTAACCAGGGCACAGGTTTAAGGTCGGTAACCAGGGGGCACAGGTTTAAGATTGGTAACCAGGGCACAGGTTTAAGGTCAGTAACCAGGGGGCACAGGTTTAAGATCGGTAACCAGGGCACAGGTTTAAGGTCAGTAACCAGGGGGCACAGGTTTAAGATCGGTAACCAGGGCACTGGTTTAAGGTCAGTAACCAGGGGGCACAGGTTTAAGATCGGTAACCAGGGCACAGGTTTAAGGTCAGTTACCAGGGCACAGGTTTAAGGTCAGTCACCAGGGCACAGGTTTAAGGTCAGTAACCAGGGCACAGGTTTAAGGTCAGTAACCAGGGCACAGGTTTAAGGTCAGTCACCAGGGGACACAGGTTTAAGGTCAGTAACCAGGGGGCACAGGTTTAAGGTCAGTCACCAGGGCACAGGTTTAAGGTCAGTCACCAGGGCACAGGTTTAAGGTCAGTAACCAGGGCACAGGTTTAAGGTCAGTAACCAGGGGACAGGTTTAAGGTCAGTAACCAGGGGACAGGTTTAAGGTCAGTCACCAGGGGGCACAGGTTTAAGGTCAGTAACCAGGGCACAGGTTTAAGGTCAGTAACCAGGGGGCACAGGTTTAAGGTCAGTAACCAGGAGGCACAGGTTTAAGGTCAGTAACCAGGGGGCACAGGTTTAAGGTCAGTAACCAGGGCACAGGTTTAAGGTCAGTAACCAGGGGGCACAGGTTTAAGGTCAGTAACCGGAGGGCACAGGTTTAAGATCGGTAACCAGGGCACAGGTTTAAGGTCAGTAACCAGGGCACTGGTTTAAGGTCAGTAACCAGGGGGCACAGGTTTAAGATCGGTAACCAGGGCACAGGTTTAAGGTCAGTCACCAGGGCACAGGTTTAAGGTCAGTCACCAGGGCACAGGTTTATGGTCAGTAACCAGGGCACAGGTTTAAGGTCAGTAACCAGGGCACAGGTTTAAGGTCAGTCACCAGGGGACACAGGTTTAAGGTCAGTAACCAGGGGGCACAGGTTTAAGGTCAGTCACCAGGGCACAGGTTTAAGGTCAGTAACCAGGGGACAGGTTTAAGGTCAGTAACCAGGGCACAGGTTTAAGGTCAGTAACCAGGGCACAGGTTTAAGGTCAGTAACCAGGGCACAGGTTTAAGGTCAGTAACCAGGGGGCACAGGTTTAAGGTCAGTAACCAGGAGGCACAGGTTTAAGGTCAGTAACCAGGGGGCACAGGTTTAAGGTCAGTAACCAGGGGGCACAGGTTTAAGGTCAGTAACCAGGGCACAGGTTTAAGGACAGTAACCAGGGCACAGGTTTAAGGTCAGTCACCAGGGGGCACAGGTTTAAGGTCAGTAACCAGGGCACAGGTTTAAGGTCAGTCACCAGGGGGCACAGGTTTAAGGTCAGTAACCAGGGCACAGGTTTAAGGTCAGTAACCAGGAGGCACAGGTTTAAGGTCAGTAACCAGGGGGCACAGGTTTAAGGTCAGTAACCAGGGGGCACAGGTTTAAGGTCAGTAACCAGGGCACAGGTTTAAGGTCAGAAACCAGGGCACTGGTTTAAGGTCAGTAACCAGGGGGCACAGGTTTAAGGTCAGTAACCAGGGGGCACAGGTTTAAGGTCAGTAACCAGGGGGCACAGGTTTAAGGTCAGTAACCAGGGCACAGGTTTAAGGTCAGTCACCAGGGGGCACAGGTTTAAGGTCAGTAACCAGGGCACAGGTTTAAGGTCAGTAACCAGGGCACAGGTTTAAGGTCAGTAACCAGGAGGCACAGGTTTAAGGTCAGTAACCAGGGCACAGGTTTAAGGTCAGTAACCAGGGGGCACAGGTTTAAGGTCAGTAACCAGGGCACAGGTTTAAGGTCAGTCACCAGGGGGCACAGGTTTAAGGTCAGTAACCAGGGGGCACAGGTTTAAGGTCAGTAACCAGGAGGCACAGGTTTAAGGTCAGTAACCAGGGCACAGCTTTAAGGTCAGTAACCAGGGCACGGGTTTAAGGTCAGTAACCAGGGCACAGGTTTAAGGTCAGTAACCAGGAGGCACAGGTTTAAGGTCAGTAACCAGGGCACAGCTTTAAGGTCAGTAACCAGGGCACGGGTTTAAGGTCAGTAACCAGGAGGCACAGGTTTCAGGTCAGTAACCAGGGCACAGGTTTAAGGTCAGTCGCCAAGGCACAGGTTTAAGGTCAGTAACCAGGGGGCACAGGTTTAAGGTCAGTAACCAGGGCACAGGTTTAAGGTCAGTCGCCAAGGCACAGGTTTAAGGTCAGTAACCAGGGCACAGGTTTAAGGTCAGTAACCAGGGCACAGGTTTAAGGTCAGTCACCAGGGCACAGGTTTAATTTCAGTAACCAGGGGGCACAGGTTTAAGGTCAGTAACCAGGGCACAGGTTTACGGTCAGTAACCAGGGGGCACAGGTTTAAGGTCAGTAACCACAGCACAGGTTTAAGGTCAGTAACCAGGGGGCACAGGTTTAAGGTCAGTAACCAGGGCACAGGTTTAAGGTCAGTCACCAGGGGGCACAGGTTTAAGGTCAGTAACCAGGGGGCACAGGTTTAAGGTCAGTAGCCAGGGCACAGGTTTAAGGTCAGTAACCAGGGCACAGGTTTAAGGTCAGTAACCAGGGGGCACAGGTTTAAGGTCAGTAACCAGGGGGCACAGGTGTAAGGTCAGTAACCAGGGGGCACAGGTGTAAGGTCAGTAACCAGGGCACAGGTTTAAGGTCAGTAACCAGGGGGCACAGGTTTAAGGTCAGTAACCAGGGCACAGGTTTAAGGTCAGTAACCAGGGGGCATAGGTTTAAGGTCAGTAACCAGGGGGCACAGGTTTAAGGTCAGTCACCAGGGGGCACAGGTTTAAGGTCAGTCACGAGGGCACAGGTTTAAGGTCAGTAACCAGAGGGCACAGGTTTAAGGTCAGTAACCAGGGGGCACAGGTTTAAGGTCAGTAACCAGAGGGCACAGGTTTAAGGTCAGTAACCAGGGGGCACAGGTTTAAGGTCAGTAACCAGGGGGCATAGGTTTAAGGTCAGTAACCAGGGCACAGGTGTAAGGTCAGTAACCAGGGGGCATAGGTTTAAGGTCAGTAACCAATGGGCACAGGTGTAAGGTCAGTAACCAGGGCACAGGTTTAAGGTCAGTAACCAGGGCACAGGTTTAAGGTCAGTCACCAGGGCACAGGTTTAAGGTCAGTAACCAGGGCACAGGTTTAAGGTCAGTCACCAGGGCACAGGTTTAAGGTCAGTAACCAGGGCACAGGTTTAAGGTCAGTCACCAGGGCACAGGTTTAAGGTCAGTCACCAGGGGGCACAGGTTTAAGGTCAGTAACCAGGGCACAGGTTTAAGGTCAGTAACCAGGGGGCACAGGTTTAAGGTCAGTAACCAGGGGGCACAGGTGTAAGGTCAGTAACCAGGGCACAGGTTTAAGGACAGTAACCAGTGGGCACAGGTTTAAGGTCAGTAACCAGGGGGCACAGGTTTAAGGTCAGTAACCAGGGCACAGGTTTAAGGTCAGTAACCAGGGGGCACAGGTTTAAGGTCAGTAACCAGGGCACAGGTTTAAGGTCAGTCACCAGGGGGCACAGGTTTAAGGTCAGTAACCAGGGCACAGGTTTAAGGTCAGTCACCAGGGGGCACAGGTTTAAGGTCAGTAACCAGGGCACAGGTTTAAGGTCAGTCACCAGGGCACAGGTTTAAGGTCAGTAACCAGGGCACAGGTTTAAGGTCAGTAACCAGGGGGCACAGGTTTAAGGTCAGTAACCAGGGGGCACAGGTTTAAGGTCAGTAACCAGGGGGCACAGGTTTAAGGTCAGTAACCAGGGGGCACAGGTTTAAGGTCAGTAACCAGGGGGCACAGGTTTAAGGTCAGTAACCAGGGCACAGGTTTAAGGTCAGTAACCAGGGGGCACAGGTTTAAGGTCAGTAACCAGGGCACAGGTTTAAGGTCAGTAACCAGGGCACAGGTTTAAGGTCAGTCACCAGGGCACAGGTTTAAGGTCAGTAACCAGGGGGCACAGGTTTAAGGTCAGTAACCAGGGGGCACAGGTGTAAGGTCAGTAACCAGGGCACAGGTTTAAGGACAGTAACCAGCGGGCACAGGTTTAAGGTCAGTAACCAGGGGGCACAGGTGTAAGGTCAGTAACCAGGGCACAGGTTTAAGGTCAGTAACCAGGGGGCACAGGTTTAAGGTCAGTAACCAGGGCACAGGTTTAAGGTCAGTCACCAGGGGGCACAGGTTTAAGGTCAGTAACCAGGGCACAGGTTTAAGGTCAGTCACCAGTAGGCACAGGTTTAAGGTCAGTAACCAGGGGGCACAGGTTTAAGGTCAGTAACCAGGGCACAGGTTTAAGGTCAGTAACCAGGGGGCACAGGTTTAAGGTCAGTAACCAGGGTACAGGTTTAAGGTCAGTAACCAAGGGGCACAGGTTTAAGGTCAGTAACCAGGGCACAGGTTTAAGGTCAGTAACCAGGGGGCACAGGTTTAAGGTCAGTAACCAGAGGTCACAGGTTTAAGGTCAGTAACCAGGGCACAGGTTCAAGGTCAGTAACCAGGGCACAGGTTTAAGGTCAGTAACCAGGGGGCACAGGTTTAAGGTCAGTAACCAGGGCACAGGTTTAAGGTCAGTCACCAGGAGGCACAGGTTTAAGGTCTGTAACCAGGGGGTACAGGTTTTAGGTCAGTAACCAGGGCACAGGTTTAAGGTCAGTCACCAGGGCACAGGTTTCAGGTCAGTAACCAGGGTACAGGTTTAAGGTCAGTAACTAGGGGGCACAGGTTTAAGGTCAGTAACCAGGGGGCACAGGTTTAAGGTCAGTAACCAGGGCACAGCTTTAAGGTCAGTAACCAGGGGGCACAGGTTTAAGGTCAGTAACCAGGGCACAGGTTTAAGGTCAGTCACCAGGGGGCACAAGTTTAAGGTCAGTAACCAGGGGGCATAGGTTTAAGGTCAGTCACCAGGGGGCACAGGTTTAAGGTCAGTAACCAGGGCACAGGTTTAAGGTCAGTAACCAGGGCACAGGTTTAAGGTCAGTCACCAGGGCACAGGTTTAAGGTCAGTAACCAGGGGGCACAGGTTTAAGGTCAGTAACCAGGGGGCACAGGTTTAAGGTCAGTAACCAGGGGGCACAGGTTTAAGGTCAGTAACCAGGGCACAGGTTTAAGGTCAGTAACCAGGGCACAGGTTTAAGGTCAGTCACCAGGGCACAGGTTTAAGGTCAGTAACCAGGGCACAGGTTTAAGGTCAGTAACCAGGGCACAGGTTTAAGGTCAGTAACCAGGGGGCACAGGTTTAAGGTCAGTAACCAGGGGGCACAGGTTTAAGGTCAGTAACCAGGGCACAGGTCTAAGGTCAGTAACCAGGGGGCACAGGTTTAAGGTCAGTAACCAGGGGGCACAGGTGTAAGGTCAGTAACCAGGGGGCACAGGTTTAAGGTCAGTAACCAATGGGCACAGGTGTAAGGTCAGTAACCAGGGCACAGGTTTAAGGTCAGTCACCAGGGCACAGGTTTAAGGTCAGTAACCAGGGCACAGGTTTAAGGTCAGTAACCAGGGGGCACAGGTTTAAGGTCAGTAAGCAGGGCACAGGTTTAACGTCAGTAACCAGGGGGCACAGGTTTAAGGTCAGTAACCAGGGGGCACAGGTTTAAGGTCAGTAACCAGGGGGCACAGGTGTAAGGTCAGTAACCAGGGGGCATAGGTTTAAGGTCAGTAACCAGGGCACAGGTGTAAGGTCAGTAACCAGGGGGCATAGGTTTAAGGTCAGTAACCAATGGGCACAGGTGTAAGGTCAGTAACCAGGGCACAGGTTTAAGGTCAGTCACCAGGGCACAGGTTTAAGGTCAGTCACCAGGGCACAGGTTTAAGGTCAGTAACCAGGGCACAGGTTTAAGGTCAGTCACCAGGGCACAGGTTTAAGGTCAGTCACCAGGGGGCACAGGTGTAAGGTCAGTAACCAGGGCACAGGTTTAAAGTCAGTCACCAGGGCACAGGTTTAAGGTCAGTAACCAGGGCACAGGTTTAAGGTCAGTAACCAGGGGGCACAGGTTTAAGGTCAGTAACCAGGGGGCACAGGTGTAAGGTCAGTAACCAGGGCACAGGTTTAAGGACAGTAACCAGCGGGCACAGGTTTAAGGTCAGTAACCAGGGGGCACAGGTTTAAGGTCAGTAACCAGGGGGCACAGGTTTAAGGTCAGTAACCAGGGCACAGGTTTAAGGTCAGTCACCAGGGGGCACAGGTTTAAGGTCAGTAACCAGGGCACAGGTTTAAGGTCAGTCACCAGGGGGCACAGGTTTAAGGTCAGTAACCAGGGCACAGGTTTAAGGTCAGTCACCAGGGCACAGGTTTAAGGTCAGTAACCAGGGCACAGGTTTAAGGTCAGTAACCAGGGGGCACAGGTTTAAGGTCAGTAACCAGGGGGCACAGGTTTAAGGTCAGTAACCAGGGGGCACAGGTTTAAGGTCAGTAACCCGGGGGCACAGGTTTAAGGTCAGTAACCAGGGGGCTCAGGTTTAAGGTCAGTAACCAGGGGGCACAGGTTTAAGGTCAGTAACCAGGGGGCACAGGTTTAAGGTCAGTAACCAGGGGGCACAGGTTTAAGGTCAGTAACCAGGGCACAGGTTTAAGGTCAGTAACCAGGGCACAGGTTTAAGGTCAGTCACCAGGGCACAGGTTTAAGGTCAGTAACCAGGGGGCACAGGTTTAAGGTCAGTAACCAGGGCACAGGTTTAAGGTCAGTAACCAGGGGGCACAGGTTTAAGGTCAGTAACCAGGGCACAGGTTTAAGGTCAGTCACCAGGGGGCACAGGTTTAAGGTCAGTAACCAGGGCACAGGTTTAAGGTCAGTCACCAGGAGGCACAGGTTTAAGGTCAGTAACCAGGGGGCACAGGTTTGAGGTCAGTAACCAGGGCACAGGTTTAAGGTCAGTAACCAGGGGGCACAGGTTTAAGGTCAGTAACCAGGGTACAGGTTTAAGGTCAGTAACCAAGGGGCACAGGTTTAAGGTCAGTAACCAGGGCACAGGTTTAAGGTCAGTAACCAGGGGGCACAGGTTTAAGGTCAGTAACCAGAGGTCACAGGTTTAAGGTCAGTAACCAGGGCACAGGTTCAAGGTCAGTAACCAGGGCACAGGTTTAAGGTCAGTAACCAGGGGGCACAGGTTTAAGGTCAGTAACCAGGGCACAGGTTTAAGGTCAGTCACCAGGAGGCACAGGTTTAAGGTCAGTAACCAGGGGGTACAGGTTTTAGGTCAGTAACCAGGGCACAGGTTTAAGGTCAGTCACCAGGGCACAGGTTTCAGGTCAGTAACCAGGGTACAGGTTTAAGGTCAGTAACTAGGGGGCACAGGTTTAAGGTCAGTAACCAGGGGGCACAGGTTTAAGGTCAGTAACCAGGGCACAGCTTTAAGGTCAGTAACCAGGGGGCACAGGTTTAAGGTCAGTAACCAGGGCACAGGTTTAAGGTCAGTCACCAGGGGGCACAAGTTTAAGGTCAGTAACCAGGGGGCATAGGTTTAAGGTCAGTCACCAGGGGGCACAGGTTTAAGGTCAGTAACCAGGGCACAGGTTTAAGGTCAGTAACCAGGGCACAGGTTTAAGGTCAGTCACCAGGGCACAGGTTTAAGGTCAGTAACCAGGGGGCACAGGTTTAAGGTCAGTAACCAGGGGGCACAGGTTTAAGGTCAGTAACCAGGGGGCACAGGTTTAAGGTCAGTAACCAGGGCACAGGTTTAAGGTCAGTAACCAGGGCACAGGTTTAAGGTCAGTAACCAGGGCACAGGTTTAAGGTCAGTAACCAGGAGGCACAGGTTTAAGGTCAGTAACCAGGGCACAGGTTTAAGGTCAGTAACCAGGGGGCACAGGTTTAAGGTCAGTAACCAGGGCACAGGTTTAAGGTCAGTCACCAGGGGGCACAGGTTTAAGGTCAGTAACCAGGGGGCACAGGTTTAAGGTCAGTAACCAGGAGGCACAGGTTTAAGGTCAGTAACCAGGGCACAGCTTTAAGGTCAGTAACCAGGGCACGGGTTTAAGGTCAGTAACCAGGGCACAGGTTTAAGGTCAGTAACCAGGAGGCACAGGTTTAAGGTCAGTAACCAGGGCACAGCATTAAGGTCAGTAACCAGGGCACGGGTTTAAGGTCAGTAACCAGGAGGCACAGGTTTAAGGTCAGTAACCAGGGCACAGCTTTAAGGTCAGTAACCAGGGCACGGGTTTAAGGTCAGTAACCAGGGCACGGGTTTAAGGTCAGTAACCAGGGCACAGGTTTAAGGTCAGTCACCAGGGCACAGGTTTAAGGTCAGTAACCAGGGCACAGGTTTAAGGTCAATAACCAGGGGGCACAGGTTTAAGGTCAGTAACCAGGGGGCACAGGTTTAAGGTCAGTAACCAGGGCACAGGTTTAAGGTCAGTCGCCAAGGCACAGGTTTAAGGTCAGTAACCAGGGCACAGGTTTAAGGTCAGTAACCAGGGCACAGGTTTAAGGTCAGTCACCAGGGCACAGGTTTAATTTCAGTAACCAGGGGGCACAGGTTTAAGGTCAGTAACCAGGGCACAGGTTTAAGGTCAGTAACCAGGGGGCACAGGTTTAAGGTCAGTAACCACAGCACAGGTTTAAGGTCAGTAACCAGGGGGCACAGGTTTAAGGTCAGTAACCAGGGCACAGGTTTAAGGTCAGTCACCAGGGGGCACAGGTTTAAGGTCAGTAACCAGGGGGCACAGGTTTAAGGTCAGTAACCAGGGCACAGGTTTAAGGTCAGTAACCAGGGCACAGGTTTAAGGTCAGTAACCAGGGGGCACAGGTTTAAGGTCAGTAACCAGGGGGCACAGGTGTAAGGTCAGTAACCAGGGGGCACAGGTGTAAGGTCAGTAACCAGGGGGCACAGGTGTAAGGTCAGTAACCAGGGCACAGGTTTAAGGTCAGTAACCAGGGGGCACAGGTTTAAGGTCAGTAACCAGGGCACAGGTTTAAGGTCAGTAACCAGGGGGCACAGGTTTAAGGTCAGTAACCAGGGGGCACAGGTTTAAGGTCAGTCACCAGGGGGCACAGGTTTAAGGTCAGTCATGAGGGCACAGGTTTAAGGTCAGTAACCAGAGGGCACAGGTTTAAGGTCAGTAACCAGGGGGCACAGGTTTAACGTCAGTAACCAGGGGGCACAGGTTTAAGGTCAGTAACCAGGGGGCACAGGTTTAATGTCAGTAACCAGGGCACAGGTTTAAGGTCAGTAACCAGGGGGCACAGGTTTAAGGTCAGTAACCAGGGGGCACAGGTTTAAGGTCAGTAACCAGGGCACAGGTTTAAGGTCAGTAACCAGGGCACAGGTTTAAGGTCAGTAACCAGGAGGCACAGGTTTAAGGTCAGTAACCAGGGCACAGCTTTAAGGTCAGTAACCAGGGCACGGGTTTAAGGTCAGTAACCAGGAGGCACAGGTTTCAGGTCAGTAACCAGGGCACAGCTTTAAGGTCAGTAACCAGGGCACGGGTTTAAGGTCAGTAACCAGGGCACGGGTTTAAGGTCAGTAACCAGGGCACAGGTTTAAGGTCAGTAACCAGGGCACAGGTTTAAGGTCAGTCACCAGGGCACAGGTTTAAGGTCAGTAACCAGGGCACAGGTTTAAGGTCAGTAACCAGGGGGCACAGGTTTAAGGTCAGTAACCAGGGGGCACAGGTTTAAGGTCAGTAACCAGGGCACAGGTTTAAGGTCAGTCGCCAAGGCACAGGTTTAAGGTCAGTAACCAGGGCACAGGTTTAAGGTCAGTAACCAGGGCACAGGTTTAAGGTCAGTCACCAGGGCACAGGTTTAATTTCAGTAACCAGGGGGCACAGGTTTAAGGTCAGTAACCAGGGCACAGGTTTAAGGTCAGTAACCAGGGGGCACAGGTTTAAGGTCAGTAACCACAGCACAGGTTTAAGGTCAGTAACCAGGGGGCACAGGTTTAAGGTCAGTAACCAGGGCACAGGTTTAAGGTCAGTCACCAGGGGGCACAGGTTTAAGGTCAGTAACCAGGGGGCACAGGTTTAAGGTCAGTAGCCAGGGCACAGGTTTAAGGTCAGTAACCAGGGCACAGGTTTAAGGTCAGTAACCAGGGGGCACAGGTTTAAGGTCAGTAACCAGGGGGCACAGGTGTAAGGTCAGTAACCAGGGGGCACAGGTGTAAGGTCAGTAACCAGGGCACAGGTTTAAGGTCAGTAACCAGGGGGCACAGGTTTAAGGTCAGTAACCAGGGCACAGGTTTAAGGTCAGTAACCAGGGGGCATAGGTTTAAGGTCAGTAACCAGGGGGCACAGGTTTAAGGTCAGTCACCAGGGGGCACAGGTTTAAGGTCAGTCACGAGGGCACAGGTTTAAGGTCAGTAACCAGAGGGCACAGGTTTAAGGTCAGTAACCAGGGGGCACAGGTTTTAGGTCAGTAACCAGAGGGCACAGGTTTAAGGTCAGTAACCAGGGGGCACAGGTTTAAGGTCAGTAACCAGGGGGCATAGGTTTAAGGTCAGTAACCAGGGCACAGGTGTAAGGTCAGTAACCAGGGGGCATAGGTTTAAGGTCAGTAACCAATGGGCACAGGTGTAAGGTCAGTAACCAGGGCACAGGTTTAAGGTCAGTAACCAGGGCACAGGTTTAAGGTCAGTCACCAGGGCACAGGTTTAAGGTCAGTCACCAGGGCACAGGTTTAAGGTCAGTAACCAGGGCACAGGTTTAAGGTCAGTCACCAGGGCACAGGTTTAAGGTCAGTCACCAGGGGGCACAGGTTTAAGCTCAGTAACCAGGGCACAGGTTTAAGGTCAGTAACCAGGGGGCACAGGTTTAAGGTCAGTAACCAGGGGGCACAGGTGTAAGGTCAGTAACCAGGGCACAGGTTTAAGGACAGTAACCAGTGGGCACAGGTTTAAGGTCAGTAACCAGGGGGCACAGGTTTAAGGTCAGTAACCAGGGCACAGGTTTAAGGTCAGTAACCAGGGGGCACAGGTTTAAGGTCAGTAACCAGGGCACAGGTTTAAGGTCAGTCACCAGGGGGCACAGGTTTAAGGTCAGTAACCAGGGCACAGGTTTAAGGTCAGTCACCAGGGGGCACAGGTTTAAGGTCAGTAACCAGGGCACAGGTTTAAGGTCAGTCACCAGGGCACAGGTTTAAGGTCAGTAACCAGGGCACAGGTTTAAGGTCAGTAACCAGGGGGCACAGGTTTAAGGTCAGTAACCAGGGGGCACAGGTTTAAGGTCAGTAACCAGGGGGCACAGGTTTAAGGTCAGTAACCAGGGGGCACAGGTTTAAGGTCAGTAACCAGGGGGCACAGGTTTAAGGTCAGTAACCAGGGCACAGGTTTAAGGTCAGTAACCAGGGGGCACAGGTTTAAGGTCAGTAACCAGGGCACAGGTTTAAGGTCAGTAACCAGGGCACAGGTTTAAGGTCAGTCACCAGGGCACAGGTTTAAGGTCAGTAACCAGGGGGCACAGGTTTAAGGTCAGTAACCAGGGGGCACAGGTGTAAGGTCAGTAACCAGGGCACAGGTTTAAGGACAGTAACCAGCGGGCACAGGTTTAAGGTCAGTAACCAGGGGGCACAGGTGTAAGGTCAGTAACCAGGGCACAGGTTTAAGGTCAGTAACCAGGGGGCACAGGTTTAAGGTCAGTAACCAGGGCACAGGTTTAAGGTCAGTCACCAGGGGGCACAGGTTTAAGGTCAGTAACCAGGGCACAGGTTTAAGGTCAGTCACCAGTAGGCACAGGTTTAAGGTCAGTAACCAGGGGGCACAGGTTTAAGGTCAGTAACCAGGGCACAGGTTTAAGGTCAGTAACCAGGGGGCACAGGTTTAAGGTCAGTAACCAGGGTACAGGTTTAAGGTCAGTAACCAAGGGGCACAGGTTTAAGGTCAGTAACCAGGGCACAGGTTTAAGGTCAGTAACCAGGGGGCACAGGTTTAAGGTCAGTAACCAGAGGTCACAGGTTTAAGGTCAGTAACCAGGGCACAGGTTCAAGGTCAGTAACCAGGGCACAGGTTTAAGGTCAGTAACCAGGGGGCACAGGTTTAAGGTCAGTAACCAGGGCACAGGTTTAAGGTCAGTCACCAGGAGGCACAGGTTTAAGGTCTGTAACCAGGGGGTACAGGTTTTAGGTCAGTAACCAGGGCACAGGTTTAAGGTCAGTCACCAGGGCACAGGTTTCAGGTCAGTAACCAGGGTACAGGTTTAAGGTCAGTAACTAGGGGGCACAGGTTTAAGGTCAGTAACCAGGGGGCACAGGTTTAAGGTCAGTAACCAGGGCACAGCTTTAAGGTCAGTAACCAGGGGGCACAGGTTTAAGGTCAGTAACCAGGGCACAGGTTTAAGGTCAGTCACCAGGGGGCACAAGTTTAAGGTCAGTAACCAGGGGGCATAGGTTTAAGGTCAGTCACCAGGGGGCACAGGTTTAAGGTCAGTAACCAGGGCACAGGTTTAAGGTCAGTAACCAGGGCACAGGTTTAAGGTCAGTCACCAGGGCACAGGTTTAAGGTCAGTAACCAGGGGGCACAGGTTTAAGGTCAGTAACCAGGGGGCACAGGTTTAAGGTCAGTAACCAGGGGGCACAGGTTTAAGGTCAGTAACCAGGGCACAGGTTTAAGGTCAGTAACCAGGGCACAGGTTTAAGGTCAGTAACCAGGAGGCACAGGTTTAAGGTCAGTAACCAGGAGGCACAGGTTTAAGGTCAGTAACCAGGGCACAGGTTTAAGATCAGTAACCAGGGGGCACAGGTTTAAGGTCAGTAACCAGGGCACAGGTTTAAGGTCAGTAACCAGGAGGCACAGGTTTAAGGTCAGTAACCAGGGCACAGGTTTAAGGTCAGTAACCAGGGCACAGGTTTAAGGTCAGTAACCAGGGGGCACAGGTTTAAGGTCAGTAACCAGGGCACAGGTTTAAGGTCAGTAACCAGGGCACAGGTTTAAGGTCAGTAACCAGGGGGCACAGATGTAAGGTCAGTAACCAGGGGGCACAGGTGTAAGGTCAGTAACCAGGGCACAGGTTTAAGGTCAGTAACCAGGGGGCACAGGTTTAAGGTCAGTAACCAGGGCACAGGTTTAAGGTCAGTAACCAGGGGGCACAGGTTTAAGGTCAGTAACCAGGGGGCACAGGTTTAAGGTCAGTCACCAGGGGGCACAGGTTTAAGGTCAGTCACCAGGGCACAGGTTTAAGGTCAGTAACCAGGGGGCACAGGTTTAAGGTCAGTAACCAGGGGGCACAGGTTTAAGGTCAGTAACCAGGGGGCACAGGTGTAAGGTCAGTAACCAGGGGGCACAGGTTTAAGGTCAGTAACCAGGGGGCACAGGTGTAAGGTCAGTAACCAGGGCACAGGTTTAAGGTCAGTAACCAGGGGGCACAGGTTTAAGGTCAGTCACCAGGGCACAGGTTTAAGGTCAGTAACCAGGGCACAGGTTTAAGGTCAGTAACCAGGGCACAGGTTTAAGGTCAGTAACCAGGGGGCACAGGTTTAAGGTCAGTAACCAGGGGGCACAGGTTTAAGGTCAGTAACCAGGGCACAGGTCTAAGGTCAGTCACCAGGGCACAGGTTTAAGGTCAGTAACCAGGGGGCACAGGTGTAAGGTCAGTAACCAGGGGGCACAGGTTTAAGGTCAGTAACCAATGGGCACAGGTGTAAGGTCAGTAACCAGGGCACAGGTTTAAGGTCAGTCACCAGGGCACAGGTTTAAGGTCAGTAACCAGGGCACAGGTTTAAGGTCAGTAACCAGGGGGCACAGGTTTAAGGTCAGTAAGCAGGGCACAGGTTTAACGTCAGTAACCAGGGGGCACAGGTTTAAGGTCAGTAACCAGGGGGCACAGGTTTAAGGTCAGTAACCAGGGGGCACAGGTGTAAGGTCAGTAACCAGGGGGCATAGGTTTAAGGTCAGTAACCAGGGCACAGGTGTAAGGTCAGTAACCAGGGGGCATAGGTTTAAGGTCAGTAACCAATGGGCACAGGTGTAAGGTCAGTAACCAGGGCACAGGTTTAAGGTCAGTCACCAGGGCACAGGTTTAAGGTCAGTCACCAGGGCACAGGTTTAAGGTCAGTAACCAGGGCACAGGTTTAAGATCAGTCACCAGGGCACAGGTTTAAGGTCAGTCACCAGGGGGCACAGGTGTAAGGTCAGTAACCAGGGCACAGGTTTAAAGTCAGTCACCAGGGCACAGGTTTAAGGTCAGTAACCAGGGCACAGGTTTAAGGTCAGTAACCAGGGGGCACAGGTTTAAGGTCAGTAACCAGGGGGCACAGGTGTAAGGTCAGTAACCAGGGCACAGGTTTAAGGACAGTAACCAGCGGGCACAGGTTTAAGGTCAGTAACCAGGGGGCACAGGTTTAAGGTCAGTAACCAGGGGGCACAGGTTTAAGGTCAGTAACCAGGGCACAGGTTTAAGGTCAGTCACCAGGGGGCACAGGTTTAAGGTCAGTAACCAGGGCACAGGTTTAAGGTCAGTCACCAGGGGGCACAGGTTTAAGGTCAGTAACCAGGGCACAGGTTTAAGGTCAGTCACCAGGGCACAGGTTTAAGGTCAGTAACCAGGGCACAGGTTTAAGGTCAGTAACCAGGGGGCACAGGTTTAAGGTCAGTAACCAGGGGGCACAGGTTTAAGGTCAGTAACCAGGGGGCACAGGTTTAAGGTCAGTAACCAGGGGGCACAGGTTTAAGGTCAGTAACCAGGGGGCTCAGGTTTAAGGTCAGTAACCAGGGGGCACAGGTTTAAGGTCAGTAACCAGGGGGCACAGGTTTAAGGTCAGTAACCAGGGGGCACAGGTTTAAGGTCAGTAACCAGGGCACAGGTTTAAGGTCAGTAACCAGGGCACAGGTTTAAGGTCAGTCACCAGGGCACAGGTTTAAGGTCAGTAACCAGGGGGCACAGGTTTAAGGTCAGTAACCAGGGCACAGGTTTAAGGTCAGTAACCAGGGGGCACAGGTTTAAGGTCAGTAACCAGGGCACAGGTTTAAGGTCAGTCACCAGGGGGCACAGGTTTAAGGTCAGTAACCAGGGCACAGGTTTAAGGTCAGTCACCAGGAGGCACAGGTTTAAGGTCAGTAACCAGGGGGCACAGGTTTAAGGTCAGTAACCAGGGCACAGGTTTAAGGTCAGTAACCAGGGGGCACAGGTTTAAGGTCAGTAACCAGGGTACAGGTTTAAGGTCAGTAACCAAGGGGCACAGGTTTAAGGTCAGTAACCAGGGCACAGGTTTAAGGTCAGTAACCAGGGGGCACAGGTTTAAGGTCAGTAACCAGAGGTCACAGGTTTAAGGTCAGTAACCAGGGCACAGGTTCAAGGTCAGTAACCAGGGCACAGGTTTAAGGTCAGTAACCAGGGGGCACAGGTTTAAGGTCAGTAACCAGGGCACAGGTTTAAGGTCAGTCACCAGGAGGCACAGGTTTAAGGTCAGTAACCAGGGGGTACAGGTTTTAGGTCAGTAACCAGGGCACAGGTTTAAGGTCAGTCACCAGGGCACAGGTTTCAGGTCAGTAACCAGGGTACAGGTTTAAGGTCAGTAACTAGGGGGCACAGGTTTAAGGTCAGTAACCAGGGGGCACAGGTTTAAGGTCAGTAACCAGGGCACAGCTTTAAGGTCAGTAACCAGGGGGCACAGGTTTAAGGTCAGTAACCAGGGCACAGGTTTAAGGTCAGTCACCAGGGGGCACAAGTTTAAGGTCAGTAACCAGGGGGCATAGGTTTAAGGTCAGTCACCAGGGGGCACAGGTTTAAGGTCAGTAACCAGGGCACAGGTTTAAGGTCAGTAACCAGGGCACAGGTTTAAGGTCAGTCACCAGGGCACAGGTTTAAGGTCAGTAACCAGGGGGCACAGGTTTAAGGTCAGTAACCAGGGGGCACAGGTTTAAGGTCAGTAACCAGGGGGCACAGGTTTAAGGTCAGTAACCAGGGCACAGGTTTAAGGTCAGTAACCAGGGCACAGGTTTAAGGTCAGTAACCAGGGCACAGGTTTAAGGTCAGTAACCAGGAGGCACAGGTTTAAGGTCAGTAACCAGGGCACAGGTTTAAGGTCAGTAACCAGGGGGCACAGGTTTAAGGTCAGTAACCAGGGCACAGGTTTAAGGTCAGTCACCAGGGGGCACAGGTTTAAGGTCAGTAACCAGGGGGCACAGGTTTAAGGTCAGTAACCAGGAGGCACAGGTTTAAGGTCAGTAACCAGGGCACAGCTTTAAGGTCAGTAACCAGGGCACGGGTTTAAGGTCAGTAACCAGGGCACAGGTTTAAGGTCAGTAACCAGGAGGCACAGGTTTAAGGTCAGTAACCAGGGCACAGCATTAAGGTCAGTAACCAGGGCACGGGTTTAAGGTCAGTAACCAGGAGGCACAGGTTTAAGGTCAGTAACCAGGGCACAGCTTTAAGGTCAGTAACCAGGGCACGGGTTTAAGGTCAGTAACCAGGGCACGGGTTTAAGGTCAGTAACCAGGGCACAGGTTTAAGGTCAGTCACCAGGGCACAGGTTTAAGGTCAGTAACCAGGGCACAGGTTTAAGGTCAATAACCAGGGGGCACAGGTTTAAGGTCAGTAACCAGGGGGCACAGGTTTAAGGTCAGTAACCAGGGCACAGGTTTAAGGTCAGTCGCCAAGGCACAGGTTTAAGGTCAGTAACCAGGGCACAGGTTTAAGGTCAGTAACCAGGGCACAGGTTTAAGGTCAGTCACCAGGGCACAGGTTTAATTTCAGTAACCAGGGGGCACAGGTTTAAGGTCAGTAACCAGGGCACAGGTTTAAGGTCAGTAACCAGGGGGCACAGGTTTAAGGTCAGTAACCACAGCACAGGTTTAAGGTCAGTAACCAGGGGGCACAGGTTTAAGGTCAGTAACCAGGGCACAGGTTTAAGGTCAGTCGCCAAGGCACAGGTTTAAGGTCAGTAACCAGGGCACAGGTTTAAGGTCAGTAACCAGGGCACAGGTTTAAGGTCAGTCACCAGGGCACAGGTTTAATTTCAGTAACCAGGGGGCACAGGTTTAAGGTCAGTAACCAGGGGGCACAGGTTTAAGGTCAGTAACCACAGCACAGGTTTAAGGTCAGTAACCAGGGGGCACAGGTTTAAGGTCAGTAACCAGGGCACAGGTTTAAGGTCAGTCACCAGGGGGCACAGGTTTAAGGTCAGTAACCAGGGGGCACAGGTTTAAGGTCAGTAACCAGGGCACAGGTTTAAGGTCAGTAACCAGGGCACAGGTTTAAGGTCAGTAACCAGGGGGCACAGGTTTAAGGTCAGTAACCAGGGGGCACAGGTGTAAGGTCAGTAACCAGGGGGCACAGGTGTAAGGTCAGTAACCAGGGGGCACAGGTGTAAGGTCAGTAACCAGGGCACAGGTTTAAGGTCAGTAACCAGGGGGCACAGGTTTAAGGTCAGTAACCAGGGCACAGGTTTAAGGTCAGTAACCAGGGGGCACAGGTTTAAGGTCAGTAACCAGGGGGCACAGGTTTAAGGTCAGTCACCAGGGGGCACAGGTTTAAGGTCAGTAACCAGGGGGCACAGGTTTAAGGTCAGTAACCAGGGCACAGGTTTAAGGTCAGTAACCAGGGCACAGGTTTAAGGTCAGTAACCAGGGGGCACAGGTTTAAGGTCAGTAACCAGGGGGCACAGGTGTAAGGTCAGTAACCAGGGGGCACAGGTGTAAGGTCAGTAACCAGGGGGCACAGGTGTAAGGTCAGTAACCAGGGCACAGGTTTAAGGTCAGTCACCAGGAGGCACAGGTTTAAGGTCAGTAACCAGGGGGTACAGGTTTTAGGTCAGTAACCAGGGCACAGGTTTAAGGTCAGTCACCAGGGCACAGGTTTCAGGTCAGTAACCAGGGTACAGGTTTAAGGTCAGTAACTAGGGGGCACAGGTTTAAGGTCAGTAACCAGGGGGCACAGGTTTAAGGTCAGTAACCAGGGCACAGCTTTAAGGTCAGTAACCAGGGGGCACAGGTTTAAGGTCAGTAACCAGGGCACAGGTTTAAGGTCTGTAACCAGGGCACAGGTTTAAGGTCAGTAACCAGGGCACAGGTTTAAGGTCAGTAACCAGGAGGCACAGGTTTAAGGTCAGTAACCAGGGCACAGGTTTAAGGTCAGTAACCAGGGGGCACAGGTTTAAGGTCAGTAACCAGGGCACAGGTTTAAGGTCAGTAACCAGGAGGCACAGGTTTAAGGTCAGTAACCAGGGCACAGGTTTAAGGTCAGTAACCAGGGCACAGGTTTAAGGTCAGTAACCAGGGCACAGGTTTAAGGTCAGTAACCAGGAGGCACAGGTTTAAGGTCAGTAACCAGGGCACAGGTTTAAGGTCAGTAACCAGGGGGCACAGGTTTAAGGTCAGTAACCAGGGCACAGGTTTAAGGTCAGTAACCAGGGCACAGGTTTAAGGTCAGTAACCAGGGGGCACAGATGTAAGGTCAGTAACCAGGGGGCACAGGTGTAAGGTCAGTAACCAGGGCACAGGTTTAAGGTCAGTAACCAGGGGGCACAGGTTTAAGGTCAGTAACCAGGGCACAGGTTTAAGGTCAGTAACCAGGGGGCACAGGTTTAAGGTCAGTAACCAGGGGGCACAGGTTTAAGGTCAGTCACCAGGGGGCACAGGTTTAAGGTCAGTCACCAGGGCACAGGTTTAAGGTCAGTAACCAGGGGGCACAGGTTTAAGGTCAGTAACCAGGGGGCACAGGTTTAAGGTCAGTAACCAGGGGGCACAGGTGTAAGGTCAGTAACCAGGGGGCACAGGTTTAAGGTCAGTAACCAGGGGGCACAGGTGTAAGGTCAGTAACCAGGGCACAGGTTTAAGGTCAGTAACCAGGGGGCACAAGTTTAAGGTCAGTCACCAGGGCACAGGTTTAAGGTCAGTAACCAGGGGGCACAGGTTTAAGGTCAGTAACCAGGGGGCACAGGTGTAAGGTCAGTAACCAGGGCACAGGTTTAAGGTCAGTAACCAGGGGGCACAGGTTTAAGGTCAGTAACCAGGGCACAGGTTTAAGGTCAGTAACCAGGGGGCACAGGTTTAAGGTCAGTAACCAGGGGGCACAGGTTTAAGGTCAGTCACCAGGGGGCACAGGTTTAAGGTCAGTCACCAGGGGGCACAGGTTTAAGGTCAGTAACCAGGGCACAGGTTTAAGGTCAGTAACCAGGGGGCACAGGTGTAAGGTCAGTAACCAGGGGGCACAGGTTTAAGGTCAGTAACCAGGGCACAGGTCTAAGGACAGTAACCAGCGGGCACAGGTTTAAGGACAGTAACCAGCGGGCACAGGTTTAAGATCAGTAACCAGGGCACAGGTTTAAGGTCAGTAACCAGGGCACAGGTTTAAGGTCAGTAACCAGGGGGCACAGGTTTAAGGTCAGTAACCAGGGCACAGGTTTAAGGTCAGTAACCAGGGGGCACAGGTGTAAGGTCAGTAACCAGGGGGCACAGGTGTAAGGTCAGTAACCAGGGCACAGGTTTAAGGACAGTAACCAGCGGGCACAGGTTTAAGGACAGTAACCAGCGGGCACAGGTTTAAGGTCAGTAACCAGGGCACAGGTTTAAGGTCAGTAACCAGGGGGCACAGGTTTAAGGTCAGTAACCAGGGCACAGGTTTAAGGTCAGTAACCAGGGGGCACAGGTTTAAGGTCAGTAACCAGGGCACAGGTTTAAGGTCAGTCACCAGGGGGCACAGGTTTAAGGTCAGTAACCAGGGCACAGGTTTAAGGTCAGTCACCAGGGGGCACAGGTTTAAGGTCAGTAACCAGGGCACAGGTTTAAGGTCAGTCACCAGGGCACAGGTTTAAGGTCAGTAACCAGGGCACAGGTTTAAGGTCAGTAACCAGGGGGCACAGGTTTAAGGTCAGTAACCAGGGCACAGGTTTAAGGTCAGTAACCAGGGGGCACAGGTTTAAGGTCAGTAACCAGGGCACAGGTTTAAGGTCAGTCACCAGGGCACAGGTTTAAGGTCAGTAACCAGGGCACAGGTTTAAGGTCAGTAACCAGGGGGCACAGGTTTAAGGTCAGTAACCAGGGCACAGGTTTAAGGTCAGTAACCAGGGGGCACAGATTTAAGGTCAGTAACCAGGGGGCACAGGTTTCAGGTCAGTAACCAGGGCACAGGTTTAAGGTCAGTAACCAGGGGGCACAGGTTTAAGGTCAGTAACCAGGGCACAGGTTTAACGTCAGTAACCAGGGGGCACAGGTTTAAGGTCAGTAACCAGGGGGCACAGGTTTAAGGTCAGTCACCAGGGGGCACAGGTTTAAGGTCAGTAACCAGGGGGCACAGGTTTAAGGTCAGTAACCAGGGCACGGGTTTAAGATCAGTAACCAGGGGGCACAGGTTTAAGGTCAGTCACCAGGGCACAGGTTTAAGGTCAGTAACCAGGGCACAGGTTTAAGGTCAGTAACCAGGGGGCACAGGTTTAAGGTCAGTAACCAGGGCACAGGTTTAAGGTCAGTAACCAGGGGGCACAGGTTTAAGGTCAGTAACCAGGAGGCACAGGTTTAAGGTCAGTAACCAGGGCACAGGTTTAAGGTCAGTAACCAGGGCACAGGTTTAAGGTCAGTAACCAGGAGGCACAGGTTTAAGGTCAGTAACCAGGGCACAGGTTTACGGTCAGTAACCAGGGGGCACAGGTTTAAGGTCAGTAACCAGGGGGCACAGGTTTAAGGTCAGTAACCAGGGCACAGGTTTAAGGTCAGTAACCAGGGGGCACAGGTTTAAGGTCAGTAACCAGGGGGCACAGGTTTAAGGTCAGTAACCAGGGGGCACAGGTTTAAGGTCAGTTACCAGGGCACAGGTTTAAGGTCAGTCACCAGGGGGCACAGGTTTAAGGTCAGTAACCAGGGCACAGGTTTAAGGTCAGTCACCAGGGCACAGGTTTAAGGTCAGTAACCAGGGCACAGGTTTAAGGTCAGTCACCAGGGCACAGGTTTAAGGTCAGTAACCAGGGGGCACAAGTTTAAGGTCAGTCACCAGGGGGCACAGGTTTAAGGTCAGTAACCAGGGCACAGGTTTAAGGTCAGTCACCAGGGCACAGGTTTAAGGTCAGTAACCAGGGCACAGGTTTAAGGTCAGTCACCAGGGGGCACAGGTTTAAGGTCAGTCACCAGGGCACAGGTTTAAGGTCAGTCACCAGGGCACAGGTTTAAGGTCAGTAACCAGGGCACAGGTTTAAGGTCAGTCACCAGGGGGCACAGGTTTAAGATCAGTCACCAGGGCACAGGTTTAAGGTCAGTAACGAGGGCACAGGTTTAAGGTCAGTAACCAGGGGGCACAGGTTTAAGGTCAGTAACCAGGGGGCACAGGTTTAAGGTCAGTAACCAGGTGGCACAGGTTTAAGGTCAGTCACCAGGGCACAAGTTTAAGGTCAGTCACCAGGGTACAGGATTAAGGTCAGTAACCAAGGCACAGGTTTAAGGTCAGTAACCAGGGGGCACAGGTTTAAGGTCAGTCACCAGGGGGCACAGGTTTAAGGTCAGTCACCAGGGCACAGGTTTAAGGTCAGTCACCAGGGCACAGGTTTAAGGTCAGTCACCAGGGCACAGGTTTAAGGTCAGTAACCAGGGGGCACAGGTTTAAGGTCAGTAACCAGGGGGCACAGGTTTAAGGTCAGACACCAGGGCACAGGTTTAAGGTCAGTAACCAGGGCACAGGTTTAAGGTCAGTAACCAGGGCACAGGTTTAAGGTCAGTCACCAGGGCACAGGTTTAAGGTCAGTAACCAGGGCACAGGTTTAAGGTCAGTAACCAGGGGGCACAGGTTTAAGGTCAGTAACCAGGGGGCACAGGTTTAAGGTCAGTAACCAGGGGGCACAGGTTTAAGGTCAGTCACCAGGGCACAGGTTTAAGGTCAGTCACCAGGGCACAGGTTTAAGGTCAGTAACCAGGGGGCACAGGTTTAAGGTCAGTCACCAGGGGGCACAGGTTTAAGGTCAGTAACCAGGGCACAGGTTTAAGGTCAGTAACCAGAGGACACAGGTTTAAGATCAGTAACCAGGGGGCACAGGTTTAAGGTCAGTAACCAGGGCACAGGTTTAAGGTCAGTCACCAGGGCACAGGTTTAAGGTCAGTAACCAGGGGGCACAGGTTTAAGGTCAGTCACCAGGGCGCACAGGTTTAAGGTCAGTCACCAGGGCACAGGTTTAAGGTCAGTAACCAGGGCACAGGTTTAAGGTCAGTAACCAGGGGGCACAGGTTAAAGGTGATTAGTCTAAGTCCCGGAGGGGAGAGAGAATGTTATTATTGTGATCTGGAACTTGTTGCCTGAAAGGGCGATCGAAGCAGGTCGAATAGTAATTTTCAAAAGGGAGTTGGATATATAAAATTGAAGGGGAAAAATTTGCAGGGCTATGGGGAAAGGACAGGGATGTGGGTCGCAATTGGGATAGCTCTTTCAAAGAGCCGGCACAGGCACGGTGGCTGAATGTCCTCAGAGAATCACAGATATTTACAGCACAGAAGGAGGCCATTCGGCCCATCGTGTCCACTCCGGCCGACCAAGATCTACCCAGCCTAATCCCACTTTCCAGCTCTCGGTCCGTAGCCCTGTGGGTTACAGCACTTCAGGAGCGCATCCAGGTATTGTTTCAATGTGGTGAGGGTTTCTGCCTCTACCACCCTTTCAGGCCGTGAGTTCCAGACCCCCACTATCCTCTGGTGAAGAAATTACACATCCCAATGACTTTAAATCTATGCCCCCTGGTTGTTGACCCCTCTGGTGAGGGAAACAGGTCCTTCCTATCCACTCTATCTCAGCCCCTCAAAATTTTATACACCTCAATCAGATCTCCCCTCAGCCTCCTCTGTTCCAAGGAAAACAACCCCAGCCGATCCAATCTTTCCTCATAACTAAAATTCTCCATTCCTGGCAACATCCTCGTAAATCTCCTCTGTACTCTCTCCAGTGCAATCACATCTTTCCTGTAATGTGGTGACCAGAACTGCACACAGTACTCCAGCTGTGGCCTAACCAGTGTTTTATACAGTTCAAGCATAACCTCCCTGCTCTTGTATTCTATGCCTCGGCTAATAAAGGCAAGTATCCCGTATGCCTTCTTAACCACCTTATCTACCTGGCCTGCTACTTTCAGGGATCTGTGGACCTGTACTCCAAGGTCTCTTTGTTCCATGCTTATATATTTGCCCCCACCCTGTGAACTTTTATCTTGTGCAGTAACCTGCAAAAGGATATAGACAGGCTAAGTGAGTGGGCAAAAATATGGCAGATGGAATGTAATGTTGGAAAGTGTGAGGTCATGCACTTTGGCAGAAAGAAATCAAAGAGCAAGTTATTATTTGGATGGAGAGAGATTACAAAATGCTGCAGTGCAGCGGGACCTGGGGGTACTTATGGATGAAACACAAAAGGTTAGTATGCAGGTACAGCAAGTGATCAGGAAGGCCAATATACTGCTGCTCCTTGTTCTTTTATGTGGCACCTTATCGAATGCCTTCTGGAAATCCAAATACACCACATCCACTGGTTCCCCCTTACCCACCCTGCTCGTTACATCCTC
This sequence comes from Pristiophorus japonicus, assembly GCF_044704955.1. Classification (NCBI taxonomy): domain Eukaryota; kingdom Metazoa; phylum Chordata; class Chondrichthyes; family Pristiophoridae; genus Pristiophorus; species Pristiophorus japonicus. The sequence continues at coordinate 245,008 of NW_027254601.1, forward strand.
GAAGAACTGCCCATCAACTGAGCCAACAAGTTGTCCCAGGATCTTTGCAATCCACGACAGGTTGCCCTCCCTCCTAATCTGGTGTCAGCAGCAGATATTGAAGCTGGTTTTGGCTCAGAGATTGACTCACCACAGGCCCCTCTCCAAAAACACTCCACATCTTCCCAGTCCCGAAGCTTCATCTCTCTGCCTTCTAACCATCTTCAGCAATGTGACAACCTTCTCTTGACTCATAAGAAATAGGATCAGGAGTAGGCCATCCGGCCCCTCGAGCCTGCTCCGCCATTTAATACCATCATGGCTGATCCGATCATGGACTCAGCTCCAATTCCCCGCCCGCTCCCCATAACCCCTTATTGCCTTATCGGTTAAGAAACTGTCTATTTCTGTCTTAAATATATTCAATGTCCCAGCTTCCACAGCTCTCTGAGGCAGTGAATTCCACAGATTTACAACCCTCTGAGAGAAGAAATTCCTCCTCATCTCAGTTTTAAATGGGTGGCCCCTTATTCTAAGATCATGTCCCCTAGTTCTAGTCTCCCCCATCAGTGGGAACATCCTCTCTGCATCCACCTTGTCAAGCCCCCCTCATAATCTGATACGTTTCGATAAGATCACCTCTCATTCTTCTGAATTCCAATGAGTAGAGGTCCAACCTCCTCAACCTTTCCTCATAAGTCAATCTCCTCATCTCTGGAATCAACCGAGTGAACCTTCTCTGAACTGCCTCCAAAGCAAAGTGTATCTTTCGTAAATACGGAAACCAAAACTGCACGCAGTACTCCAGGTGTGGCCTCACCAATACCCTGTATAACTGGAGCAAGACTTCCCTGCTTTTATACTCCATCCCCTTTGCAATAAAGGCCAAGATACCATTGACCTTCCTGATCACTTGCTGTACCTGCATACTATCCTTTTGTGTTTCATGCACAAGTACCCCCAGGTCCCGCTGTACTGCAGCACTTTGCAATCTTTCTCCATTTAAATAATAACTTGCTCTTTGATTTTTTTCTGCCAAAATGCATGACCTCACACTTTCCAACATTATATTCCATCTGCCAAATGTTGCCCACTCACTTAGCCTGTCTATGTCCTTTTGCAGATTTTCTGTGCACATTGCTTTTCCTTCCATTTTTGTACCGTCACTTTGTAGCGACTCCTGTTACCTCGCCCCCCCCCAGTCTCTCCTGCGGTGTGTGGTGAGGAAGCTGAAGGAACAGGTGGTGTGTGGGGCATGGAGTCTGGTCGTGGCTCCAGTACCGACGGACTGTGAACATGTGCAACAGTTACTGAAAGCCGAGGGTTGTTCACTGGCCTGTAGTGAGGCCACACTGACTTGTTTTTTCCTTGTGTCCAGGTGTCCGACTGTATTTCAGCAGCATGCCCTTCAAGCACCCGCTCGCTCGGCCCAGCGTGCTGGTGCTGATACATGTCCGTCTCCCGCCAGGATTCTCCGCGTCTGCCACGCCACAGAGACCCTCCAAAGTCCACAAAGCTCTTTACACCAAAGGTACGTACGTCACGGGAGCTGCAACGCTGCCCCGCACGCCGATAATCTGCTCTGTGCTCCGGGACCAAACTCCCTGTGGCACCTTGCCCAAGGGCCATTCGCGGACTGATCCGTCAAAGCTCAGGGTGCTGGCTGTCTGTATTGGACATGGGGTCTGAGGCTGTGCACAGGTTGTCTTATCAATCCAGCAAACCAATATCTCATCCTCACACCGGCACTGCTTCTGCAGCTACTGTACAATCACAGGGTGCTGCAGTGTGATGTGCCCTGACACACGGCGCTGCACTGGAGCAGTGGCATGGGCCCTGACACACGGTGCTGCACTGGAGCAGTGGCATGGGCCCTGACACACGGTGCTGCACTGGAGCAGTGGCATGTGTCCTGATACACGGCGCTGCACTGGAGCAGTGGCATGTGCCCTGATACACGGAGCTGCACTGGAGCCATGTGATGTGCCCTGACACACGGTGCTGCACTGGAGCAGTGGCATGGGCCCTGACACACGGTGCTGCACTGGAGCAGTGGCATGGGCCCTGACACACGGCGCTGCACTGGAGCAGTGGCATGGCCCCTGACACACGGCGCTGCACTGGAGCAGTGACATTGATCCTGACACACAGCGCTGCACTGGAGCAGTGGGGTGGGTCCTGAGGGAAGAGTGACCATAATATGGTGGAATTCTTTATTAAGATGGAGAGTGACACAGTTAATTCAGAGACTCGGGTCCTGAACTTGAGGAAAGGTAACTTCAATGGTATGAGACATGAATTGGCTACAATAGACTGGCGAGTGATACTTAAAAGGTTGATGATGGATAGACAATGGCAAATATTTAAAGATCACATGGATGAACTTCAACAATTGTACATCCCTGTCTGGAGTAAAAATAAAACGGGGAAGGTGGCTCAACCGTGGCTAACAAGAGAAATTAAGGATAAATCCAAGGAAGAGGCATATAAATTGGCCAGAAAAAGCAGCAAACGTGAGGACTGGGAGAAATTTAGAATTCAGCAGAGGAGGACAAAGGGTTTAATTAGGAGGGGGAAAATAAAAACTGACAGCAAAAGCTTCTATCGATATGTGAAGAGAAAAAGATTAGTGAAGATAAATGTTGGTCCCTTGCAGTCAGAATCAGGTGAATTTATAATGGGGAACAAAGAAATGGCGGACCAGTTAAACAAATAGAAACATAGAAAATAGGTGCAGGAGTAGGCCATTCGGCCCTTCGAGCCTGCACCACCATTCAAATAGATCATGGCTGATCATTCCCTCAGTACCCCTTTTCTGCTTTCTCTCCATACCCCTTGATCCCCTTAGCCATAAGGGCCATATCTAACTCCCTCTTGAATCTATCCAATGAACTGGCCTCAACAACTCTCTGCGGCAGGGAATTCCACAGGTTAACAAATCTGAGTGAAGAAGTTTCTCCTCATCTCAGTCCTAAATGGCCTACCGCTTATCCTAAGACTATGTCCCCTGGTTCTGGACTTCCCCAACATCGGGAACATTCTTCCCGCATCTAACCTGTCCAATCACGTCAGAATCTTGTATGTTTCTATGAGATCCCCTCTCATCCTTCTAAACTCCAATGTATAAAGGCCCAGTTGATCCAGTCTCTCCTCATATGACAGTCCAGCCATTCCTGGAATCAGTCTGGTGAACCTTCGCTGCACTCCCTCAATAGCAAGAACGTCCTTCCTCAGATTAGGAGATGAAAACTGAACGCTATATTCCAGCTGAGGCCTCACGAAGGCCCTATACAACTGCAGCAAGACCTCCCTGCTCCTACACTCAAATCCCCTAACTATGAAGGCCAACATACCATTTGCCTTCTTCACCACCTGCTGTACCTGCATGCCCACTTTCAGTGACTGATGTACCATGACACCCAGGTCTTGTTGCACCTCCCCTTTTCCTAATCTGCCGCCATTCAGATAATATTCTGTCTTCGTGTTTTTGCCCCCAAAATGGATAACTTCACATTTATCCACATTATACTGCATCTGCCATGCATTTGCCCACTCACCTAACCTGTCCAAGTCACCCTGCAGTCTCTTAGCGTCCTCCTCACAGCTCAGACCGCCACCCAGCTTAATGTCATCCGCAAACTTGGAGATATTAAACTTTGGTTCTGTCTTCACGAAGGAAGACACAAATAACCTTCCAGAAATACTGGGGGATCAAGGGTCTAGCGAAAAGGAGGAACTGAAGGAAATCCTTATTAGGCGGGAAATTGTGTTAGGAAAATTGATGGGATTGAAGGCCAATAAATCCCCAGGGCCTGATAGTCTGCATCCCAGAATACTTAAGGAAGTGGGCCTAGAAATAGTGGATGCATTGGTGATCATTTTCCAACAGTCTATCGACTCTGGATCAGTTCCTATGGACTGGAGGGTAGCTAATGTAACACCACTTTTTAAAAAGGGAGGGAGAGAGAAAACGGGTAATTATAGACCGGTTAGTCTGACATCTGTAGTGGGGAAAATGTTGGAATCAATTATTAAAGATGAAATAGCAGTGCATTTGGAAAGCAGTGACAGGATCGGTCCAAGTCAGCATGGATTTATGAAAGGGAAATCATGCTTGACAAAGCTTCTAGAATTTTTTGAGCAGATAACTAGCAGAGTGGACAGGGGAGCAGTGACATTGATCCTGACACCCGGTGCTGCACTGGAGCAGTGACATTGATCCTGACACCCGGTGCTGCACTGGAGCAGTGCCATTGATCCTGACACCCGGTGCTGCACTGGAGCAGTGCCATTGATCCTGACACACGGTGCTGCACTGGAGCAGTGACGTGGGTCCTGTCACATGGTGCTGCACTGGAACGGTGACGTGGGTCCTGTCACACGGTGCTGCACTGGTGCAGTGACATGGGTCCTGTCACACGGTGCTGCACTGGAGCAGTGACGTGGGTCCGGTCACACTGCTGCACTGGTGCAGTGACATTGATCCTGACACACGGTGCTGCACTGGTGCAGTGACATTGATCCTGACACATGGTGCTGCACTGGTGCAGTGACGTGCGTCCTGTCACACGGTGCTGCACTGGAGCAGTGATGTGTGTCCTGTCACACGGTGCTGCAGTGGTGCAGTGACGTGTGTCCTGACACATGGTGCTGCACTGGTGCAGTGACATTGATCCGGACACATGGTGCTGCACTGGTACAGTGACGTGTGTCCTGACATGGTGCTGCACTGGAGCAGTGGCATTGATCCTGACACAAGGTGCTGCAGTGGTGCAGTGACGTGTGTCCTGACACACGGTGCTGCGTCCTGACACACGGTGATGCACTGGTGCAGTGACGTGTGTCCTGACACATGGTGCTGCACTGGAGCAGTGACATTGATCCTGACACAAGGTGCTGCACTGGAGCAGTGACGTGTGTCCTGACACATGGTGCTGCACTGGTGCAGTGACATTGATCCTGACACAAGGTGCTGCACTGGAGCAGTGGCGTGTGTCCTGGCACATGGTGCTGCACTGGAGCAGTGACGTGTGTCCTGACACATGGTGCTGCACTGGAGCAGTGACGTGTGTCCTGACACATGGTGCTGCACTGGAGCAGTGACATTGATCCTGACACAAGGTGCTGCAGTGGGATGAGTCTTGACACGCGGTGCTGCACGGGCGCTGTGGGATGGATTCTGATCTCGGGGTGCTGTGATCATTTTTGGTCGCACCATGTATTTTGGTTTGTGATTGCACGGTGCCGTTTGGGTCCTGACTGCTGTCCATTTCAATGGTTCCTGTTAAAGCAATGATGTTTGATGGTTCCTGATAAAGCAATGATGTTTGATGGTTCCTGATGGTGAGAGTGTTGCATGGTTGCAGTGTAAAGCTGATCTGGTTTTACAGGTGTCCTGCTGTTGGCTGCCTCCGAGAATGATGATAACGATGTCCTCTGGTGTATTAATCACGACTCCTTCCCATTCCAGAGACCCCTCATGGAAGTACAGGTGAGACTGGCTGTTAGTGGGGTCGAGAGTCAGGAGTTGGAATATTTTCGGGGTCAGGGTTCAGTATATTTTTTGTGTCAAGGTTCGGTATATTTTTTGGGTCGGAGGTCGGTATATTTTTTGGGTCGAGGTTCGGTATATGTTTTGGGTCGGGGGTCAGGGTTCGGTATATTTTGGGGGTCAGAATATTGTCGGGGTCAGTATATTTTTGGGGTGGGGGGTCGGTATATTTTTGGGGTGGGGGGCCGGTATATTTTTGGGGTGGGGGGTCGGTATATTTTTGGGGTTGGGGTCAGGATATATTTGGGGTCGGGGGTCAGGGTGGAGTTGTCACTACTCGAGCCCGGCTGGGTCCATCATTGGAGGGAGTTCTGGGCACGGCATGTCAGGAAGGATATATTGGTCTCAGAGGGCCTGCAGCGAGATTCATCAGAATGATACCAGAGCCAAAGGATTGAATTATGATGATGGGGTTCAGGTCCGGGTTCGGTTGTTGTCGGGTTCAGGGTTCAGGCCCTGCCTGGTCGTCCTGTTAAATCGATGCAATTTATTTTCCAGATGACGGCTAACATTGATGGCCACTCGTGGGCTCTGTCCTCCATCGAACACTCACAGCTTCAGAGGATTGTTACTCCACTGAACAAGGACAGAGTTCCCCTCACAGATCCTCCCGTTGTGATATGCCAGCACTGCGCTCCACCAAAAAGATTCATCCTGCTCACTGCACAGGTCAATGGGGGGGTATTGCTGGAGTAATCGCTCTGTCTCTCTTTCTCTCTTTCTCTCTTTCTCTCTGTCTCTCTGTCTCTCTCTCTCTCTCTCTCTCTGTCTCTCTTTCTTTCTGTCTCTCTCTCTCTCTGTCTCTCTTTCTCTCTCTCTTTCTCTCTTTCTCTCTCTCTCTCACTCTCTTTCTCTCTCTCTTTCTATCTTTCTCTCTCTTTCTCTTTTTCTCTCTCTCTCTCTCTCTTTTTCTCTCTCTCTCTCTTTCTCTCTCTCTCACTCTCTCTTTCTATCTTTCTCTCTCTTTCTATCTCTTTCTATCTTTCTCTCTCTTTCTCTCTCTCTCCCTCTGTCCCTCTCTCTCTCTCTCTCTCTCTCTCTCTCACTCTCGGCCCCCCCCCTCTCTCGGCCCCCGCCCCCTCTCTCGGCCCCCCTCCTCTCTCGACCCCCCCCCTCTCTCGGCCCCCCCCCCTCTCTCGGCCCCCCCCTCTCTCGGCCCCCCCCTCTCTCGGCCCCCCCCTCTCTCGGCGCCCCCCCCCCTCTCTCGGCCCCCCCCCTCTCTCGGCCCCCCCCCTCTCTCGGCCCCCCCCGCTCTCTCGGCCCCCCCCGCTCTCTCGGCCCCCCCGCTCTCTCGGCCCCCCCCCCCGCTCTCTCGGCCCCCCCCCCCGCTCTCTCGGCCCCCCCCCCCCTCTCTCGGCCCCCCCCCCCTCTCTCGGCCCCCCCCCCCTCTCTCGGCCCCCCCCCTCTCTCGGCCCCCCCCCGCTCTCAGCCCCCCCGCTCTCAGCCCCCCCCCCCCCCCGCTCTCGGCCCCACACTCTCTCGGGGCCCCCCCCTCTCTCGGGGCCCCCCGGCCCCCCCCTCGCTCTGACCCCCCCCTCGCTCTCCCCCCCCCTCGCTCTGACCCCCCCCCCTCGCTCTGACTCCCCCCCCTCGCTCTGCTCCCCCCCCTCGCTCTGACCCCCCCTCGCTCTGACCCCCCCCTCGCTCTGCCCCCCCCCTCGCTCCTGCCCCCCCCCTGCTCCTTCCCCCCCCTCGCTCCTTGCCCCCTCCTCGCTCCTTGCCCCCCCCTCGCTCCTTGCCCCCCCCTCGCTCCTTGCCCCCTCCTCGCTCCTTGCCCCCCCTCGCTCCTTGCCCCCCCCTCGCTCCTTGCCCCCCCTCGCTCCTTGCCCCCCCTCGCTCCTTGCCCCCCCTCGCTCCTTGCCCCCCCTCGCTCCTTGCCCCCCCTCGCTCCTTGCCCCCCCTCGCTCCTTGCCCCCCCTCGCTCCTTGCCCCCCCTCGCTCCTTGCCCCCCCTCGCTCCTTGCCCCCCCTCGCTCCTTGCCCCCCCTCGCTCCTTGCCCCCCCCTCGCTCCTTGCCCCCCCTCGCTCCTTGCCCCCCCTCGCTCCTTGCCCCCCCTCGCTCCTTGCCCCCCCTCGCTCCTTGCCCCCCCTCGCTCCTTGCCCCCCCTCGCTCCTTGCCCCCCCCTCGCTCCTTGCCCCCCCCTCGCTCCTTGCCCCCCCCTCGCTCCTTGCCCCCCCCTCGCTCCTTGCCCCCCCCTCGCTCCTTGCCCCCCCCTCGCTCCTTGCCCCCCCCTCGCTCCTTGCCCCCCCCTCGCTCCTTGCCCCCCCCTCGCTCCTTGCCCCCCCTCGCTCCTTGCCCCCCCCTCGCTCCTTGCCCCCCCCTCGCTCCTTGCCCCCCCTAGCTAATTGCCCCCCCCTCGCTAATTGCCCCCCCTCGCTCCTTGCCCCCCCCTCGCTCCTTGCCCCCCCCTCGCTCCTTGCCCCCCCCCTCGCTCCTTGCCCCCCCCCTCGCTCCTTGCCCCCCCCCTCGCTCCTGCCCCCTCCCCTCGCTCCTGCCCCCTCCCCTCGCTCCTGCCCCCTCCCCTCGCTCCTGCCCCCTCCCCTCGCTCCTGCCCCCTCCCCTCGCTCCTGCCCCCTCCCCTCGCTCCTGCCCCCTCCCCTCGCTCCTGCCCCCTCCCCTCGCTCCTGCCCCCTCCCCTCGCTCCTGCCCCCTCCCCTCGCTCCTGCCCCCTCCCCTCGCTCCTGCCCCCTCCCCTCGCTCCTGCCCCCTGCCCTCGCTCCTGCCCCCTCCCCTCGCTCCTGCCCCCCCCTCGCTCCTGCCCCCCCCCTCGCTCCTGCCCCCCCCCCCCGCTCCTGCACCCCCCCCGCTCCTGCACCCCCCCTCTCTTCCCGTGTTCCCCCTCACCCTCCCTCCCCGTGTTCCCTCTCTCCCCGTGTTCCCCCTCCCCCTCTCTCCCCGTGTTCCCCTCCCCCTCTCTCCCCGTGTTCCCCCTCCACCCCTCTCCCCGTGTTCCCCTCCCCCTCTCTCCCCGTGTTCCCCCTCCCCCTCTCCCCCGTGTTCCCCCTGCCCCTCTCTCCCCGTGTTCCCCCTGCCCCTCTCTCCCCGTGTTCCCCCTGCCCCTCTCTCCCCGTGTTCCCCCTGCCCCTCTCTCCCCGTGTTCCCCCTGCCCCTCTCTCCCCGTGTTCCCCCTGCCCCTCTCTCCCCCGTGTTCCCCCTGCCCCTCTCTCCCCGTGTTCCCCCTGCCCCTCTCTCCCCGTGTTCCCCCTGCCCCTCTCTCCCCGTGTTCCCCCTGCCCCTCTCTCCCCGTGTTCCCCCTGCCCCTCTCTCCCCGTGTTCCCCCTGCCCCTCTCTCCCCGTGTTCCCCCTGCCCCTCTCTCCGCGTGTTCCCCCTGCCCCTCTCTCCGCGTGTTCCCCTGCCCCTCTCTCCGCCGTGTTCCCCCTGCCCCTCTCTCCCCGTGTTCCCCCTGCCCCTCTCTCCCCGTGTTCCCCCTGCCCCTCTCTCCCCGTGTTCCCCCTGCCCCTCTCTCCCCGTGTTCCCCCTGCCCCTCTCTCCCCGTGTTCCCCCTGCCCCTCTCTCCCCGTGTTCCCCCTGCCCCTCTCTCCCCGTGTTCCCCCTGCCCCTCTCTCCCCGTGTTCCCCCTGCCCTCTCTTCCCCGTGTTCCCCCTGCCCCTCTCTCCCCGTGTTCCCCCTGCCCCTCTCTCCCCGTGTTCCCCCTGCCCCTCTCTCCCCGTGTTCCCCCTGCCCCTCTCTCCCCGTGTTCCCCCTGCCCCTCTCTCCCCGTGTTCCCCCTGCCCCTCTCTCCCCGTGTTCCCCCTGCCCCTCTCTCCCCGTGTTCCCCCTGCCCCTCTCTCCCCGTGTTCCCCCTGCCCCTCTCTCCCCGTGTTCCCCCTGCCCCTCTCTCCCCGTGTTCCCCCTGCCCCTCTCTCCCCGTGTTCCCCCTGCCCCTCTCTCCCCGTGTTCCCCCTGCCCCTCTCTCCCCGTGTTCCCCCTGCCCCTCTCTCCCCGTGTTCCCCCTGCCCCTCTCTCCCCGTGTTCCCCCTGCCCCTCTCTCCCCGTGTTCCCCCTGCCCCTCTCTCCCCGTGTTCCCCCTGCCCCTCTCTCCCCGTGTTCCCCCTGCCCCTCTCTCCCCGTGTTCCCCCTGCCCCTCTCTCCCCGTGTTCCCCCTGCCCCTCTCTCCCCGTGTTCCCCCTGCCCCTCTCTCCCCGTGTTCCCCTGCCCCTCTCTCCCGTGTTCCCCCTGCCCCTCTCTCCCGTGTTCCCCCTGCCCCTCTCTCCCCGTGTTCCCCTGCCCCTCTCTCCCCGTGTTCCCCCTGCCCCTCTCTCCCCGTGTTCCCCCTGCCCCTCTCTCCCCGTGTTCCCCCTCCCCCTCTCTCCCCGTGTTCCCCCTTCCCCTCTCTCCCCGTGTTCCCCCTTCCCCTCTCTCCCCGTGTTCCCCCTGCCCCTCTCTCCCCGTGTTCCCCCTTCCCCTCTCTCCCCGTGTTCCCCCTTCCCCTCTCTGCCCGTGTTCCCCCTGCCCCTCTCTCCCCGTGTTCCCCCTGCCCCTCTCTCCCCGTGTTCCCCCTGCCCCTCTCTCCCCGTGTTCCCCTGCCCCTCTCTCCCGTGTTCCCCCTGCCCCTCTCTCCCCTGTTCCCCCTGCCCCTCTCTCCCCTGTTCCCCCTGCCCCTCTCTCCCCGTGTTCCCCCTGCCCCTCTCTCCCCGTGTTCCCCTGCCCCTCTCTCCCCGTGTTCCCCCTGCCCCTCTCTCCCCGTGTTCCCCCTGCCCCTCTCTCCCCGTGTTCCCCCTGCCCCTCTCTCCCCGTGTTCCCCCTGCCCCTCTCTCCCCGTGTTCCCCCTGCCCCTCTCTCCCCGTGTTCCCCCTGCCCCTCTCTCCCCGTGTTCCCCCTGCCCCTCTCTCCCCGTGTTCCCCCTGCCCTCTCTCCCCGTGTTCCCCCTGCCCCTCTCTCCCCGTGTTCCCCCTGCCCCTCTCTCCCGTGTTCCCCCTACCCCTCTCTCCCCGTGTTCCCCCTCTCTCCCCGTGTTCCCCCTCTCTCCCCGTGTTCCCCCTCTCTCCCCGTGTTCCCCCTCTCTCCCCGTGTTCCCCCTCTCTCCCCGTGTTCCCCCTCTCTCCCCGTGTTCCCCCTCTCTCCCCGTGTTCCCCCTCTCTCCCCGTGTTCCCCTCTCTCCCCGTGTTCCCCCTCTCTCCCCGTGTTCCCCCTCTCTCCCCGTGTTCCCCCTCTCTCCCGTGTTCCCCCTCTCTCCCCGTGTTCCCCCTCTCTCCCCGTGTTCCCCTCTTCCCCGTGTTCCCCCTCTCTCCCCGTGTTCCCCCTCTCTCCCCGTGTTCCCCTGCCCCTCTCTCCCCGTGTTCCCCCTCCCTCTCTCCCGTGTTCCCCCTCCTCTCCCGTGTTCCCCCTGCCCCCTCTCACCCCGTGTTCCCCTGCCTCTCTCCCCGTGTTCCCCCTGCCCCTCTCTCCCCGTGTTCCCCTGCCCCTCTCTCCCCGTGTTCCCCCTGCCCCTCTCTCCCCGTGTTCCCCCTGCCCCTCTCTCCCCGTGTTCCCCCTGCCCCTCTCTCCCCGTGTTCCCCCTGCCCTCTCTCCCCGTGTTCCGCCTGCCCCTCTCTCCCCGTTCCCCCTGCCCCTCTCTCCCCCTGTTCCCCCTGCCCCTCTCTCCCCGTGTTCCCCCTGCCCCTCTCTCCCCGTGTTCCCCCTGCCCCTCTCTCCCCGTGTTCCCCCTGCCCCTCTCTCCCCGTGTTCCCCCTGCCCCTCTCTCCCCGTGTTCCCCCTGCCCCTCTCTCCCCGTGTTCCCCCTGCCCCTCTCTCCCCGTGTTCCCCCTGCCCCTCTCTCCCCGTGTTCCCCCTGCCCCTCTCTCCCCGTGTTCCCCCTGCCCCTCTCTCCCCGTGTTCCCCCTGCCCCTCTCTCCCCGTGTTCCCCCTGCCCCTCTCTCCCCGTGTTCCCCCTGCCCCTCTCTCCCCGTGTTCCCCCTGCCCCTCTCTCCCCGTGTTCCCCCTGCCCCTCTCTCCCCGTGTTCCCCCTGCCCCTCTCTCCCCGTGTTCCCCCTGCCCCTCTCTCCCCGTGTTCCCCCTGCCCCCTCTCTCCCCGTGTTCCCCTGCCCCTCTCTCCCCGTGTTCCCCCTGCCCCTCTCTCCGCGTGTTCCCCCTGCCCCTCTCTCCGCGTGTTCCCCTGCCCCTCTCCCCGTGTTCCCCCTGCCCCTCTCTCCCCGTGTTCCCCCTGCCCCTCTCTCCCCGTGTTCCCCCTGCCCCTCTCTCCCCGTGTTCCCCCCTGCCCCTCTCTCCCCGTGTTCCCCCTGCCCCTCTCTCCCGTGTTCCCCCTGCCCCTCTCTCCCCGTGTTCCCCCTGCCCCTCTCTCCCCGTGTTCCCCCTGCCCCTCTCTCCCCGTGTTCCCCCTGCCCCTCTCTCCCCGTGTTCCCCCTGCCCCTCTCTCCCCGTGTTCCCCCTGCCCCTCTCTCCCCGTGTTCCCCCTGCCCCTCTCTCCCCGTGTTCCCCCTGCCCCCTCTCTCCCCGTGTTCCCCCTGCCCCTCTCTCCCGTGTTCCCCTGCCCCTCTCTCCCCGTGTCCCCCTGCCCTCTCTCCCCGTGTTCCCCCTGCCCCTCTCTCCCCGTGTTCCCCCTGCCCCTCTCTCCCCGTGTTCCCCCTGCCCCTCTCTCCCCGTGTTCCCCCTGCCCCTCTCTCCCCGTGTTCCCCCTGCCCCTCTCTCCCCGTGTTCCCCCTGCCCCCTCTCTCCCCGTGTTCCCCCCTGCCCCTCTCTCCCCGTGTTCCCCCTGCCCCTCTCTCCCCGTGTTCCCCCTGCCCCTCTCTCCCCGTGTTCCCCCTGCCCCTCTCTCCCCGTGTTCCCCCTGCCCCTCTCTCCCCGTGTTCCCCCTGCCCCCTCTCTCCCCGTGTTCCCCCTGCCCCTCCCCGTGTTCCCCCTGCCCCTCTCTCCCCGTGTTCCCCCTGCCCCTCTCTCCCCGTGTTCCCCCTGCCCCCTCTCCCCCGTGTTCCCCCTGCCCCTCTCTCCCCGTGTTCCCCCTGCCCCTCTCTCCCCGTGTTCCCCCTGCCCCTCTCTCCCCGTGTTCCCCCTGCCCCTCTCTCCCCGTGTTCCCCCTGCCCCTCTCTCCCCGTGTTCCCCCTGCCCCTCTCTCCCCGTGTTCCCCCTGCCCCTCTCTCCCCGTGTTCCCCCTGCCCCTCTCTCCCGTGTTCCCCCTGCCCTCTCTCCCCGTGTTCCCCTGCCCTCTCTCCCCGTGTTCCCCCTGCCCCTCTCTCCCCGTGTTCCCCCTGCCCCTCTCTCCCCGTGTTCCCCCTGCCCCTCTCTCCCCGTGTTCCCCTGCCCCTCTCTCCCCGTGTTCCCCCTGCCCCTCTCTCCCCGTGTTCCCCCTGCCCCTCTCTCCCCGTGTTCCCCCTGCCCCTCTCTCCCCGTTGTTCCCCCTGCCCCTCTCTCCCCGTGTTCCCCTGCCCCTCTCTCCCGTGTTCCCCCGCCCCTCTCTCCCCCGTGTTCCCCCTGCCCCTCCTCTCCCCGTGTTCCCCC